>NC_062217.1:88926890-89012200 GCF_902686445.1 Sciurus carolinensis | reverse complement strand
TGACCTAAAAAAACTTACAATTTGCAAGCAACCACATGGATGGACCTGGAAGATGTCACATTAAGTGAAATTATGAAGAGATCAATATTGCATTGCCTACTTGTCTCATAGTATATTGCATCATCTCACTTATCTGTGGTAAAAAGAGCAAGAACAAACAACCAAATATACAGAAAGCAAAACAGCACACACGATGGAAAGCTGGAGGAGGAAATAGAGAGATGTAGGTTAAAGTATGTATAGAAGCAGATAGATAGAAGGAACAAATCTAGAGGTCTAAGTTATAGCATGGAGATTATAAAATGGGTTTTTTGGTACTGTACTCTTAGGGACCTTTGTTAAAAATCTTTAAAAATCAACTAAAATGTTTTAGTTTCTTAATACAAGAGAAAGAAAGAAAGACCATGGAAGATAATAGGTATAATAATCAGTTTCACTGTAGGTCAATTTCACTTACTACTACAGATGCATGTAAACCTCAAATATACACAATAAAATTTACTGTATAAGAAGTAACAGTACATCCTTCAAATAGAATATGTCCTACTTATCACACAGAAACTTCCAGTACCTAAGGATACCTACCATGTCCCAAACATATTTCTAACATGAGATCCTGAATTTGAATCCAATTCAAATTTATAGAATGTTGAAGGAAAAAATAGATAAAACTTTGGAATATATACATATATATGCATTGATCTATATATTTCCAAATATGACATTTTACTTTATTTGCTTCATGATTCTATACTGATTTTATACATACACTGTTGTTCTTTTTCTCTTTTCGATGAGTCTTTTGAAAACAATTTGCATGCATTATGACAATTTCAACTAAATACATTTGTAATCTAAGACCCAGGTTATTCTTATTACAGCACAACATTTCTGTAAAGGTTAATTGGGGTCCAACTATAAGGGTAAGGGGAGAGCAATAAATAGGGAAGCATACAGGATGGTGAAGAGCAAGAATTGGCTCCCAAGGGAAAACCAGTCTAGTTTATTATGTATTTCAGGATCATATCAAGTTACCCAGGTTACATAGTACAGTTAGCATAGCACATGTGCAGAACACATAAATTTCTTCCTTGTCAAAGTCCACTACTACCAAAAGTTATTATAATAATATAATATCTCTAGGCCTCAATCACAGAGGAGTTGCAGAGCATCTCTAAGCCATTCAAACAGAGTGCCTTTTGTCCTGAGGAGTTTGCTTGACTTGAAGGACTTTGACTCCTCTGTACATTGATTGACCTGAAATCCCTACTATCACATTCAAAAATAATAATATTGATTCTGTATTATCTAATGGATGGCACAAATTTTCTAAGTCTCTGATAATATTCTGTAATATTTTTTACATCCAAAATTCAGACAGGATCACATATCTCAGTTGTTTGCCATTCTGTCTCCTCTATTTCTAACAAATATCTCTGCTTCTGCACTTCCATTTGTTTGAGGGCCTTAAAAGCTACAGACTGGTTACTTACATAATGTCTCACAATCTGAATGGATTTATCTGATTATTTTTCCATGATTTACTTTCCGTTGAACACATTTGCAAAACTGTGAAATAAAGAATTAACCTACTTTATATCACACCACATCATGAAACATATAATGACAGTATATCTCATGAACGATGCTAAATTTGTTGAATAAGTTAGTGTAGTGTTTATTGACTCTCTCCTCACAGAAATAATATTTATATTTTAAGATAACTTCAGAAAAAAAAAATCTCTGAGAGTGACACTTAAGAGTCCACATTCATATTCTGTTCTTATCATTTTTAATGGGTGATTTTGCTAATGCTTAACTGTACTGAATCTTACATTGGTTGGGGAAATACAACACATTTACCAAATAACCCTTTATGCAGATGTGCTTTTTCTCATCCCATTCCTACTGTTTTTTATTCAGAGTCAGTATGGAAACAAGGATTTTTAAAAAATTTTGATGTAAATATTAGTTCTAGCATGCTGTTTATTATTTTTATTATTATTCATCATGATGTGTGTGTGTGTGTGTGTGTGTGTGTGTGCATGTTTTCATTCATTTTCCTTTTGATAGTTGAATTCTAAGTTTGGCTGCCATGAATTGCTTCAAGTCCATATGCCTTTGCTATGTTACCACTGGTCTTTGAATATTTTCTGGCTATTGAACCATCAGATGCTCAAAGATGACCTGTTTCATATATGAAATAAACTATTCCCCTAAAAGTCCTTTGTTCCTCTATTGGGGAGTAGGACCACTTGATTACTGCTTTGAGAAGGGAATAGAGGGATAAGCACACAGGGTAGCAGCAGGAAGATAAGTTAGTGATCCACTGCAACCCCACAAGACACAGAAATTCTTTGGACCTAGTGGTATAATTTCATACAGAAAGAAATGGTTGGATTTTTATTAAATTTTAAAGGTAGATTTCTTCACAGATAGGATATGGAGTCAAACAGAAAGAGAAAAGGTAAAGCTACCTCAAGAAAGTAAAAAAATGGAATTGTTGACTGGGGATTATGGGATGGAGTCAACATTTCAAGGTTGTGTGTCCTTAGGTTTGGTTTTTAAGACATTTGAAATATTGAAGCACAAAGAAATGAGGTATCATTTGAGCTATACAGTTCTATTGCATTAATATCACTTGGAACAGTGAACTATTTCTTAAATACTTATAATCTGTGTTAGTAAGTAAAGCACCATTAGATTATGAAAGAATCTGTCAACAGTGTCCTCAGTTTTTCTCTAAAGGGAAGTGCTTATAAATATTAAGATTCATAGAGATGTATATTTTTTACCATATGTTATATGATGATTTATTTTGAGTGATCACACTTTTTTTTTTTTTTGGTATCAGGGATTGAACCCAGGATCATTTTACCACTGAAATATATTCCAAACATTTTTTTTATTTTGAGACAGGTTCTCACTAAGTTGCCAAGGCTGGCCTTGAGCTTGAAATTCTCATGCCACAGCCTCCCAAATTGCTAGGATTATAGGTGTGCACCTGGCAATGATCCCACTATTTTACAATAGATTTATGTATAAGAGGAAGACCATAAAAAACAATAGAACAACATCATAGTTGCTCAACATTTGCTTTTAAATGTTATTTTTGCTAGGGTTCTCAGCAAAACTCTTTTTAAAAGTCATACAATGAAAATGAATTCCTTTAGACCTAATTGAACATATCTGAAGATATACTTAGAAGACTCTATTATAGTGTTTTATTTAAAGCAGAGTCAGACAATTTTTTTCAGTAAGAGTCAGGTAGTAAATATTTTGGTCTTCAAAGGCCATATGACCTTTGTTACAATTATGGCCATTTTATTGTAAGAGCAGTCATGAAAATATACAAGCAAACTAAAATGTTTATGTTTCAGTAAATTTGTGTATATAAAAATGTGTGGAGGGTAGGATTTAGCTTTCTGGTAATAGTTTGTCAAACACTAATGTAAGAACTTTCTCAATTTATTAGAAACGTTGAAAGCTGACATCTGATACAGAATACAGTTCGGATACAGAATACAGTTGAAGCAGGAATGTTAGAATGCCAAAAAGAAAACAAAAACTCTATCATTGATAATGAAATATATAAAAATACATGAATAATATGCTACCATAGACTCTTCTTTTCAGGTAAAGTATTCTTAACATTAATTTTTAAAGTATTTTTGCAATATAAAAGAATTTTCTAAAATTTTATTACTTCATAAAAATTATTTTAAATGGACATTTATTATACAAGATTTTTGTTAAATTTCTGATCTGGAAATTCTCTAGTCTCAAGTGGAATGACGCACTCTTATAGACTGTTGTTAATTTGATGGATGTTATGAAAAGATACTGTTTAGAATTGGGTGAAGGATATGGGGTTCTCATCTTCACCATGGTTCTGGGAATTATTTGTGCGTGGTAGAGTAAGCAATGACACAGGATACCCTATTTAAAAGAATTCACACTGAATGAATTCAATCAGAGATATTAGGCAAGTTTGTGGAGGTTATAAACAAGATCAAGAAATAAAAAAAAAAACATTTTAAACTTTGAAAATGTTTTAGTATACCCTCTTCCAGCTGAGAAATTCCTATCACACCTTGAGATATTTTTTAACGTTTTCGGTTTGCAATTTGGTTCAGGTTTTGCCCAAATTGGGTCTTGATTTTTGCATCTAAGCAGAGATGTTTAGTGTAAATATCTGATATTGTTGCACACTCTAATTCAAGAGCCACGTCCGGTACTGTAAATCCAAATTTGTACTCGTTTAAATTGGAGGGGTTGGATGTAGGTGCTGTGGTGTAAGGAGAGTCTTTCCTGATAGGTCATGTGCCAGAGATAATCAAAATCAGCATATGAATAATCAGCTGTTCCTTGCAAGCAAAAGGAAAGAGCCAGGAATTTGCAAGAGCTTTGATGTCCTTGCAAGGCAAGTCAGTGTCAGTAATGATCATTGCTTACCGAATGATCTGGCAATTACTTCTTCCTGAATTTGTATAGTATTTTGAAGATGAAGAAATGTCCTGGAATTTTTGGTGAGACCATTACCAATGACATTTTTTTTAGTGTCTCTTCACTGAACTTGGTTTTCATCTCCAACAGCTTCTGCTTTATTGCCCCCAAAATGTCCTTACTCCTGTTTTTGAATATTCATCTTTGAAGCTTTGTACCATTCCTCTTTTAGCATGATGCATTTTCCAGTGTGGTATTATGCCCTATTAAACTGTGCTCATCATGCCATCCTGAGACTCTTGTTGGATCCACTGGGCTTTAGTGTATATCCTCCAGGATCTGGTAATAGGACTCTTGGCATTTTCCCAGAGGCCTTTGTGCCAGAGAGGCAGTAGTCAAGTCCAGAGAGTTCACCGTTATGTGAAGACAGATTGACCAGACATTTCTGCATCTAAAGGTAATTTGAAGGGCCCCTTGGGAAATCATACCAGGAAAACGAGTGAATGTAGCCTAGTTGTAAGGCAGCAGCAAAGGTGGTGGGGCCTGGCAGGTGGAGTGAACATAGAACATCTCTCCTCGCTTGCTACCTCCTTCCTTGCTTCCATCCCACAATCTGAGTGAATGAGTCCCTCCCTTACTCATTAGGGATCACGGCAGCCACTCACTTCCACTTAGAAATCCAACTTCTTAGGTTCCAGCTATCTCCACTTTCCATCTTTCTAGGAAAGGAGGGACAACCCACCAGAATTGTCCAGACATTTCCCAATTCAATGACCACCTGAGCCACCAAGTTGCACTGCATGCTCCCCTGTCCGGAGCTGTCAATAACCTTCATTCTGTGTGGCTGATAGGGCCCTGGGCCACGTTCCTGACTGGGCAAAATCCTGGGTGAGCCTAGACCTGGAGGCCTGGGTTCGGAGGGCAATGCCGCTGGGGCCATGGCTATGCTTGGTGACTCACATGTTCTCTCACACCCCTCAGTGCCTCCCTGGCCTGCTAGACTTGCTTGGGACTAACTGCCTGCAGCAGAAGTCAAGTGGCCAGGTTGTCATGGTGCCTTTTGCGACTGTGGTGCCCAATGCAGTCAAACGAGCAAAGCACCCCCAGCAGGCCTGGAAGGGAGTGCGGGCTGTCAGGCTTCAGCCAGGTCCCTTACCCTGGATGATCCTGGATCTACCCAATGCCCATGGGTCATGGCCCCTACACACCCTGGCTCCTCTTCTCCTGGCCGATGAGGCTAGGACCACATTTCTTGAAAACAGCAAGTCTGTGGGACTAACTCCCTTCTGTCTTCCCTCTTACCATCAGCACTTATCTTGAATCTTGGTCTCAAGCAGATGAGGACCCGAAGCTTCTCTTGTTGCCATGGGAACCGTGATGCCTTGGTTCTGTCATGCTGCTTTTGTGACCTCAGCTATATATGCAGCGCAGCCAAGATGACAGGGAAGACACTCCTGGAAACTCATGTTGCCCAAGGCCCAGAAAGAACCCCTGGAAAGAGGAACGATGTGCATTCTTATACTAGAGACGGGAACTGTGGCGCCTTTCAAACCCGACATGCCCGAGGCCAGCCCCTTCCAGTTTGAATATTGTAGCTCTCACATCTATTGCTAGCATGTCACAGGAGCACTGGTAACCAAGTTAGGCATTCTTGTTGAGTGGAAGTGTATGGAAATGAATGATTAAGAGATCAAAGATTAGGACTTTCTGCAACTAATCTCACGGTAATGAATCTTTAGAGCATCACACATAAATACTGTAAGATTGAAAATTGGATGAGCTTTTTTTTTTCTGCCAGCAAATATTGGTCCTGGGATTATAGAGCCTGTGAGTGATTATCACTTCCCTTTGCCTATTTATAGTTACAGACAGTGCCTGGCTAAATTGCTGAGGCATTCCCTAATTTAGGGAAACTGGCTTTACCCAGGAGAAGCACCTTCCTTTACCTCCCCAATAGCTGAGATGATAAGCAAGATCCAGCACCTGCACTGAGCTGCGCATTTTGCCCAGTTAACTGCTGGTTAGTATATTTCAAAGGAAAATGCCATGAGGAAAAAGAAGAGTGAGAAATAATCAGTGGGTTGTGATTGTGCTGACTTGGTGTCCAGGTGTGAATGTTCCCAAAAATCTCTTTTCATACTAACATCCTGAGCATATTATAATTCCCACATATGCCTGCCTATCCTCCTGTCCCAGGCCTCCAGGGTTCACTGGCATAATATTCTGATCAATGATAGGCACAACAATTTTTTCTCCTTAAGTAGTCAGGGATTAATCTATCCCTCATGATACCCCTTAAGACTGTGGATTTTGACATGCAGAAAAGTTATTGTGCCGAATTGTTCTCCAAAGTCAAATGAAAAATTCATTAGAAATTGTTGGGCTTTGTCTTGCTGTGGTTTTCCTGCAATCAATTTCAGAGTCAGACCAGCAGAGGATCCAGTCACCTACCTTAAAAAGCCTTTTGAGGGGCTGCTGATACAGCTCAGTTGCTAGAGTGCTAGCCTAGCATGCACACAGCCCTGGGTTCAATCCCCTACACCTCCAAAATGGAAAAAAAAAAAAAAAAGAGCCTCTTCAGTTAATGCCAATCCTCTTATGTCTCAAGGTTTTCTCCTTTGTGAAACCAACTGATTACAACACAGTTGAAAATTTGGCAATTTTTCCCAGAAACTCTCTCCAATGAAAATTTTCACATGGAACTGTGGTGCCAGTCAGCAGTGCTTCCACAGTGACTTAGATTTCTTAAGTGTAGGTATTTCTGCAGATGAGATCACTCTCAGGGACTCATAGGTTATATCTTTCTCACGAATATGCTGATGTGGGTATTTTATCAACAAGTTCTTCAAGAAGAAAATGCTCAAGAGGTTTCAATGGCATCAAATTTGAAATGTCAACTGCAGTAGTCTTTGGGAATTTGTAGCCTTCTGAGGCACACTCCCACGCTCTCTGCAAATGAATTGGACTTCTACACCTGAGCACTTTCCAACGGAATCTCAATGTCAACTGGAAAACTCAGAGTGAAGACAAAAAGACAGCTGTCCTTGGCCCTGCACTTTCTCAGTCAGTTTGGCTTTGCATTGGGTTACATGTTATCTTCTTATTGTATGAATTGGTGCTGAATACATACCCGAGTTTCTGGTGATATCATTCAGGAGCAACAGGGGGAGTTTAAAACCTGGTTTCCCTGTATCATTGGAGTTCCAGTATCAAATTGAATGACAATGTTTTGTGGACTGTTGTTATTTTGGATGGACGTTATGAAAAGTTGCTATTTAGAATTGGGTGAATCATATGGTGTACTCATCTTCACCATGGATCTAGGAATTATTTGATAGTGTTTGGTAGGGTAAGCAATGACAGAAGAAACCCTATTTGAAAGGATTCACATTGAGTGAATGAAATCAGAGACATTAGGCATATGGCATATTTGCATATGTTATAAGCAAGTCCATGAAATAAAAAAGGATTTTTAATGTTGACAATGCGTTAGAATACACTTTTCCAGCTCAGTAAGTCCTATCACACCTTCAGATATTCTTTAATGTATCCCATTTTTAAATTCAGGTTTTGCCCATATTGTGTCCTCACTTTTGCATTTTATCAGAGATTGTTTTGTTTACACTTCTGATATTGTGGTGCACCATTTATTTTATGAGCCATCACTAAGTGCTGCATATCCAAATTTGAATTCTTTTAAATTTAAGAGCATGAGTGTAAGTGCTGTGGAGTATGGAAAGCCTTTCCTTATAGGTCATGTGCCAGAAAATAATAAAAATCAGCATATGTATAATCAACTGTCCCTTGCAAGCAATATGAAAGTGCCAGGAATTTGCAAGGGCATTGATATCCTTGCAAGGGGAATTAGTGTCAGTAATTATGGTTTCCAACAGAATGATCTGTCAAGTACATTTTATGTATTGTTACAGTATTTTGAAGCTTAAGACGTGTCCTGGAATTTGGGGGGAGACCTTTAACTATGACAATTCTTATAGTGTCTCTTCACTGAACTTCGTTTTCATAACCAACCCCCTTCTGCTTTCCATGCCACCAAAATATCCTTTCTTGCTTTTTGAATATTCAGCTTTGAAGCTTTGTACAATTCCTCTTTCAGCACGGTGCATGTTAAAATTTGGTATTATGCCCTATTAAACTGTGCTCATCAAGTCATCACCAGGCTCTTGTTTCATCCACTGGTTTGTCATCTTCATCTTTCAGGGGCTGGCGTAGGACTCTTAGCAACGTCCTAGAGGGCCTTGTGCCAGGCAGTTACTAGATAGGCAAAGAAAATGAACCATTGTTTTTAGACAGATTGGCCAGTTATTTCTGGATCTAAAGGTAGTTGAAAAGTTCCTGGAAAATTCAAATCAGTTAAATTTTTGAGTGCAAGGCAGAAGCAAAGGAGGTATGGCCTGGCAGGCATAGTGAGAACAGATCTCTCCTCACTTGCCAGCTCTTTCCTGGCCTCCATCCACCATGCTGAGTGAATGACTATGTCCTCTCCTCCTTAGGGAATCACAGCAGTCACACACCTGCTCTTAGAAGAGTAACTTCCCAGGTTCCAGCTCTATCCTGTTTGAGCTTTCTAGGAAAGGAGGAGCAACCAAACAGAGTGCATGCGATGTTTCCTGATTCCATGATTGCCTAAGCCTCAAAGCTGCACTGCATGCTCCCTTGCTCTAAGCTGTCAACAGTCATTTTCCCCTGTGGCTTGTAGGTCTCTAGGCCTGTTTCCTGACTCGGCAAATGCCTGGGTGATCGCAGACGGGGAGGAGTCGGTTTGGAGGACAATGCGGCTGGACCGGTGCTAAGCTTGGTGACCCACGTGACCTCTTGCACCCATCCTTCCCACCCCCACCCCGGTGCACTACACCTGATGGGGGCTAATTGCTTGCAGCAGGAGCTAGGTGACCAGGCTGTCATGATGCCTGGTGCGGCCAAATGAGCACAGCGCCACCTAGCAGGCCTGGAGAGTACTTCAAGTTGTCAGGCTTCAGCGGGGTCCCTTGTCCTGAATGGACCTGGATGGATCCACAGCCCGTGGGGCCTCCCCTCACACACACCCTGGATCCTCTTCTCCTGGACGAAGAGGTTACGATCACATTTCTTGGAAACAACAGGCCCCTGGTACTGGCTCCTTCGTCTTTTCTCTTACCATCACAGCTGAGCTGGTCCTTGTATTGAATCTTGGTCTGAAGTATACAGGACCAGAAGCATCTCTGGTTGCTATGGGAGCCGTGACGCCATCGTGCTGTCATGTAGCCTTTCTGTGATCTCAGGTGTCATCTGCAATGTAGGCACGATCTCAAGGAAGCCACTCCTCAAAATCCATGTTGCCCAAAGCCCGGAAAATCCCTCTGGGGAGAGAAACGATGTGTGTTCTCCTACCGGAGCCTGGAACCTCCGTGCCTTTCACACCCGACATACCTTATGCCTGCGCCCTCCACTTTGAACATGGTAGTTCTGCTGTCATTTGCTCTCATGTCACAGGAGCACTGATAACCAAGTCAGGCATTTTTCTGAGTGGAATTGAATTGAATTGAATAATTGAGGAATCACTGATATGACTTTCAGTCACTAAGCTCTCTGTAAATAATCTTGAGAGAAATAGCTGCAAACATAGCTATCAGAAGATTGAAATCAGATGAGGAATTTTTTTTTCTGCCAGCAAATATTGGTTGTGGGTTCCTAGATCCCATGAGTCATCACCACGTCCCTTTACCTATTTATATTTACAGACAGAATCTGACTGCATTGTTGAGGCATTCCCTAATTAAGAGAAACTGGCTTTTCCCAAGAGCAACAACTTCTTCTACCTCCCCCATACCAGAGATGATAGGCAAGATGCAGCTCCTCTACTGGGCTGGGCATTTTACCAAGATATCTTCTGGTTAGCATTTTTCAAAGGAAAATGCCAAGAGAAAAAATAAGACTGAGGAAGGCATCCTCAGTAGTAGATTGTGATTGTAATGACTTAGCTACCAGGTTGCAATGATCCCCCAAAAATATCCTTTCATACTAACAACCCAAGTATATATGAATTCCCACATATGCCTGCCTCTCCTCCTGCCTCCGGCCTCCATCGATCACTGGCATATTTTTCTGCTCAGTGATCATCTACAACTGTTTTCCTCCTTAAATATACAGGGATTAAATATTTCCCTCACATAAGGTTCCTTGCAGGATTGTTCTGAAAAGTAAAATTAAAAATTCATTGTGAGTTGTTTGACTTTGTCTAGGTGTGGCTTTCCTGCATAGAATTTCACAGTCAGGTGAGTAGAGGATTCAGTCTTGTTCCTAAAAGACCCTGTTTATGTTCTGGGGATATAGCTCAGTTGGTAGAGTGCTTGCCAAGCATACCCAAGGCCCAGGGTTTGATACTCCAAAAAAAGAGCATTTTTTTTTTTTTTTTTTGCAGTGCTGGGGATTTGAACCTAGGGTCTTGTGCTTGCAAGGCAAGCACTCTACCACCTGAGTTATATTCCCAGCCCCAAGAACCTCTTCTGATAATGCCAACACACTTATGTTTCAATATTCTCTCCTCTCTTAAATAAACTGAATAAACACAATTGAAAAACTACCAGGTTTACATGCAAGCTTTTTCCAATGAGAGTTTGCAGCATGGAGCTGTGCTGAAAGTTAGCAGTGCTTCCCCAGTGCATTTCCTCAGAGTAGGTATTTCTGGACATGAGTCAACTCTCAGGAATTGATAGGTTAGATCATTCTCATGAATATGGTGACACAGTTATTTCATCAGCAAGTTCTTGAAGTAGAAAAGACTTACCAGGTGGCAATGACATGACATTCAAAATGACAACTGCAGTACTCTTTGGCAAATGCTAGCATTCTTGGGCACACTCCCAGGCTCTCTGCAAATGAAGTGAACTTCCACAACTGAGCAATTTCCATGTGAACCTCAATGTCAACTGGAAAATCAAAGGTGAAGAAAAAAGACATCTGCCCTCGTTCCTACATTTTCTCAGTCAGTTTTGCTTTGCATTGTGTTGTATATCACTTTATTAAAGAATTGTGTGATTTGGGACTGAATACACATTGGCTTCTGTTGATAGCATTCAGGAGGAACAAGGGGAACTTAACACCTAGTTTTCCTGTATCATTGGAGGTTCACTCTCAATAGGAATGAAGCACTTTTATAAACTGTTGTTAATTTTGATGGATTGGGTTAAGGAAATGGTGATCTCATCTTGACCATGGTTCTGGGAATTATTGGATTGTGCTTGTTAGGGTGTGGAACGACACATGAACCCCTATTTGAAAAAGTGCACACTGAAAGAAGGAAATCAGAGACATTAGGCCTGTGGCATATTTGAGCTGGATATAAGCAAGTCCAAGAAATAAAAAGGATTTTAAATTTTGAAAATGCTTTGGAATACACTTTTCCAGCTTATTAAATCAAATCACACCTTTAGATATTCTTTAGCATATTTGTTTTCAAATTCAGGTTTTGCCCGTTTTGTGTCTTCACTTTTGCATTTTAGCACAGATAGTTATGTTTAAATTTCTGGTATTGTGGTGCACTCTTTAGTTTGAGAGTCATCGTAGAGTGCTGCATATCCAAATTTGAACTTGTTTTAATTTAAGGGCATGGTTTTAGGTGCTGTGGTTAAGGAAAGCCTTTCTTCTTAGGTCATGTGCCAGAAAATAATAAAAATTGCATATGTATAATCAACTGTCCCTTGCAAGCAACATGAAAGTGACAGGAATTTGCAAGGGCATTGATGTCCTTGTAAGGGGAATTAGTGTCAGTAATTATCGTTGCTTACAGAATGATCTGACAAGTACTACTTCCCGTATTTGTGTAGTATTTTGTAGCTGAAGCAATATGCTGGAATTTGGGGGGAGACCATTACCAAGGACAATTTTTTTAGTGTCTCTTCACTGAACTTGATTTTCAAAACCAACATCCTTCTCATTTTCATGCCACCAAAATGTCCTTCCTCTTGCTTTTTGAATATTCATCTTTGAAGCTTTGTATCCTCCCTCTTTCAGCACAGTGCATATTCAAATTTGGTATTATGCCCTGTTAAACTGTGCTCATCAAGCCATCCCCAGGCTCTTGTGTCTTCCACTGACTTGTAGTGTGCATTCTCCAGGCCCTGGTAATAAGAGTCTTGGCCTTGTCCCAGAGGGCCTTGTGCCAGACAAGCACTAGTCAGGTCAAGACAATCAATCCTTGTTTGAATATATATTGACCAGATATTTCTGCATCTGAAGGTATAAGTTGGAGGGCTCCTGGAAACTTCAAATGAGGAAGTTTCTGAGTGCAGCCTAGTTATAAGGCAATGGCTGGGATGTGAGGCCTGGCAGGTGGAGTGAGCACAGAACATCTCTCCTCGCTTGCCAGCTCCTTCCTGGCCTCCATCCAACATGCTGAGTGAATGACTCCATCCTATCCTTATTAGGGATCACAGCAGCCTCCTACCTCCACTTAGAAGGCTAACTTCCCAGGTTCCAGCTGTCTCCTGTTTGGGTTTTTTAGGAAAGGAGGGGCAACCTACCCGATTAGGTGTGATGTTTCCCAATTCATTGATAACCTAATCCACCAAGCTGCAGTGCATGTGCCCCTGCCCTGAGGTGTCATCAGCCATCATTCCATGTGGCTGGTAGGGCCCTAGATCAATTCCCAACTCAGCATAATCCCAGGTGATCCCAGACCTGAAGGAGTGGGTTTTGAGGCCAATGCCTCTGGGGCCAGTGCTAAGCTTGGTGACCCACATGCCCTCAAGCACCCCTCCATTGCAGCTTGTTCCACTAGACCTGGTCAGCGCTAATTGCCTGCAGCAGTAGCAGGGCGGCTGAACTGTCATTATGCCTGGTGTGGCCAAATGAGCATAGTGTCACCTAGCAGGCCTGGTGGTTAGTGCAGGCTGTTAGGCTTCAGTGGCCTCCTTTTCCTGGATGGACATTGATCAATCCATGGCTCCCAGGGTCTGTACACCCCTGCACACCCTGGCTTCTCTTCTTCTGGGCAAAGATGTTAGGTTCACATTTCTTGAAAATAGCGGGCCCTGAAACTCGCTGCCTTGGTCTTTCCTCTTACCATCACAGCTGAGTGGGCACTTGTCTTGAATCTTAGACTGAAGCGACCAAGACCAGAAGAGTCTCTGTTTGCCATGGAAACCATAACACCATCATGCTCTCATGCCACCTTTCTCTGATATCAGGCAGTATCTGCAGCACAGCCAGGATGTCAAGGAAGTCGCTCCTCAAAATCCATGTTGCCCAATGCCTGGAAAAACCCCTATGGGTAGAGAAATGAATTGTGCAGAGCCTGGAAACTCCGAGCCCTTCACACCCCACATGCCCAATGCCTGCCCCTTCCACTTTGAATTTGGTAACTCTCCCATCCTTTGCTCTCCTGTCATAGGAGCACTGGTAACCAAGTGAGGCATTTTTTGTGTACTTTCAAAACCAGGGTAGAGATGTTTTAAATTGAAGGACATGATTCAACATTCAAAATATGAGTTTCTGTAACAAATATCACTGTAATAAATCTTGAGAGGAATTGCTGCAAATAATCTACTGGGATTTGAAAATCTGATGCATTTATTTTTTTATATAGGCAAATATTGTCCTGGGATCAAAGATCTCATGAAACATCACTACTTCCCTTTCCCTGTTTATAGTTACAGACGATTTTAGCCTAACATGCTGAGACATTCCCTAATTTAGGGAAATTGGCTATACCCTGGAGAAACACCTTTCACAACCTTCCCCATACTTGAGGTGATAGGCAAGATCCAGCCTATCCACCTCCACTGGGCTATGCATTTTGTCTAGATATATGCTGATTAGAATTTCTCAAAGGAAAATTCCAGGATGAGTAAGAAGAATAAGAAAGGAATGAGCAGATGGTCTTTGTAATGGCTTGGGTTTCAGGTGTGAATGATCCCAAAAATCTTTTATACTAACAAAATGAGACTGTAATAATTCCAACACATGACTGCCTCTCCTCCTGCCTCTGGCCTCCTTGGATCACTGGCATAATTTTCTTCTCAGTGATCAGATCCAAGCATTTTCCTCCTTAAGTAGACAGGGATATACCATTCCCTCATTATACTCCCCTAGATAGTGGGTCTTGACATGCAAAAAGTATACTTGCAGAATTGTTCTCAAAAGTGAAATAAAAATTTCTAAGAAATTGTTTGGTTTTGTGGTGGATTTCCTGCAAAGAATTTCACAGTGTCAGACTGGCAGAGGTTCCAGTCATCTACCTTCAATCACCTCTTCAGATAATACCAATTCTCCAATGTCTCAACATTTTATCCTCTGTATTTACACCTGAATACAACACAGTTGCAAAATTTCCAGTTTAAAGTGGAAGCTCATCCCTTTGAGAATGTTTAGTGTGGCACTGGTGTGGCAGTCAGCCGTCCTTCCCCAGTGACCTGGATTTCTTAAGAGTAGTTAAACCTGAAGATGAGACATCTCTCAGGATCTGATAGATTACATCATTCTCATGAATATGCTGAGGCAGGTTCTTGAAGTTGAACATGCCTACAAAGATTTAATGGCATGAAATTCAACATCTCAACTGCTGTAGTCTTTGGGAAGTAGTAATCTTCTGGGGTACACTCTCAGTCTCTCTTTGCAAATGAAGTGGACTTCTACATCTGGGCACTTTCCAAGTCAACCTCAACATCAACTGGAAAATCCAGAGCTGAAGATAAAGACAGCTGCCATTGACCCTGAATTTTCTCAGTCTGTTGTGCTTTGCCTTGTGTTAGATATTAGTTTATTAAAGAACTGTATGAATTGGGGCTGAATATATATCCTATTTTTGCTGATATCATTCATGAAGAATGGGGAATTTAAAATCTGGTTTCGCTATATCATTGCAGGTTCAGTCTCAATAGTAATGAAGCATTTTTGTAGGCTTTTGTTTATTTTGATGGATGTTCTGAAGAGATGTTGTGTAGAATTGGGTGAAGGATATGGTATTCTCATCTTTTCCATGGTTCTGGGAATTATTTGTTTGTGCTTCATAGGTAAGGAATGACACAAAAACCCCTCTTTGGAAGAACACACTCTGAAAGAATGAAATCAGTGACATTAGTTGTTGGCATGTTTGTTGTTGTAAGCAAGTACAAGAAAAAAAATGGCCTTGAAATTTTGGAAATGCTTTAGTATCTGCTTTTCCTGCTCAGTAAGTCCTATCACAAATTTAGTTATTCTTTAATGTTTTCTGTTTTGAAAATCAGGTTTACCCCATATTGGATCTTCATTTATGCATTTTGCAGAGATTTTTTTGGCAAATTCCTGATATTGTGGTGCACCCTTTATGTTGAAAGCCATCTTTCAATGCTGCATATACGAATTTGTTCTTGTTTAAATTTAAGGGCTTGGGTCATTGGGAAAACAACAGAATCTTTCTAGAATTTTTTCACAATTAGTGCTAAAATTTCAAATATGTATTTTAGAAATGCAGAAATTTAATGTTGGACAGTACTAGAAGATTTATTCAACTGACTAATATAAATAAAAAAGATCAATAAAATTGAAGGTAATTGCTCAAATATATATGTTATAGTCTAGCGGGTTGGTTTCAGAGAAAGAGGGCACACAGAAACATTGTTACTCAAAATGCAGAGATATAAAAATCCCATTTAAGCAAGGGCATTTGACTCCTACCTGCTTCTGAATTTGTTTCATGCATTACAATATTTGATGCATTTCTTTTTAGTGAGTGTTTGAGTAAAGTGCTAATGGGAACAAAGAAAAAGAATGAGAATAATGGTGGCACACATCCATGATGAGATAGGAGGATCACTTGAGTCCAGAAGTAGGAGACCAATCCCAAAAGTGAGAGAGATAAAAAATGACTAGACATTTGTTATCTTTTTTCTTTTGCATTTGGAATATAGTGTTAAAAAACAGGATCCTGTGTGATGGAAGAGAAATGGAAATGAGGTCTTCAAAATGAACAAATGAGTCACAGTAAATCTGAAATGCTCATATCTGGTAGTTGAAGGAAGTGGTTCAGTTTACAGGACATGATTAGGTGGACAGGACAACTCAGCTCTCTTAGTAAAAATGCTCTGAATTTACTACTTTGTTTAGGGTTACATATAGTGATATGAAGGAAGTGCTTTCTTATATTTAGTGTTTTTATGATTATTAGTCTATACAGAAGTGTGGCCTAATAATTTTTAATCCAAGCATTGGCGGCAACTCCTCCCTTTTGAATGGAAGGTATGCTTTTTGAGGATTCTCTTTTCCTATTTGAACTTACACTTACTTTTAGATGAAGATGAAACAAACAGCAAACCTCTTTGTGTGCTAAATTGAAGGTAGCGAGTATTCCCTCTGCTCAGTTTTCTTATGCTTTTTAATTGAAAATTAAGCTTCCAATTTTTGCCTTAAGAATGAATTTCTTGTGTTGCATCATGAATATATTCTTTATCATAGCCAAATTTTTTTTCAAAAATTCAATTATTTTTTGAGAATTATTATTTAACCATCCCAAACAATGAATCATTACAGTTGAAAAGCAGGGGTAAATTCTTTTGTAAGTTGATAAATACAAAAAGAATGTATGAAATAATGAAGCACAATAACAAAAAGAGAAAACCCAATTTGAAAAATAGATTGTTTTTAGTGTTTCTATAATCCTTTTAGTTTCAGACATGACTATTGTTATGAATACCTCATAATAATTTCCTTGCTTTTTATAATACTTTTCATCATATGCAAGTATATATTCAGAACTCTATTGTTTACCTTTCTGCTTGTTTTGTGACACATGAATAGTTGTTTTTTCTATTTACTTTTTTTGCTTCAGATTTTTGTTTTGGTCTTTGTTCTCTTTGATATCTGTAGGTGCAGTTCTTCATTTCCATAAGTAAATAGGATTCTATTATGTGACCATACTATAATTTATTTGGTCACTTTGCAGCAATGCACATTTCTGTTCTTTTAAACTTTTTGCTATTTTAAACAGAGCTACTATGAACAATCACTTAAATGTTTCTGGTGTTCATTCAGAAGAATTTTTGTGGAGTACTTACCCAGAAGTAGAATTGCTAGATTGTTAAGTGTGCATGTTTCAGCTATGCAAGATAATGCCCAGTTGTTACCCATGGAGTTGTAGCAGTTGACTCAGAATAGCACTGTTTGATAATCCCATTGGTCCATATCCTTACCAGCTCTTGATTTCTGCTGACATTTATCAATCCAATGTGTGTTAAATAGTATCTCACTATAGCCTCATTGAGCTTTTCTATTATTTATGGTTCATATGTTTTTCTTCTTCAGAATTATTTAATTAATTTAGAATGTTCATCTTCTTTATAATTATTTTCATGTCTTTTGCCTGCTTTTTTGACATTTTTTGATAAGAGGATGTTCATAATTAATAAACCATATGGGAAGAGTATTAGAGGAAAGTTATTTTTTTGTGAGATTGTGGAATTTATTTTCTCCTTTTAAATTTTGCTTTAATATTTCATTTTGTTGCATTTGTAAATATCTTGTTCATTGCTTTACATTCAACTTAATCACAATGATGTATCATGTAATACTGAAATTTGTTCAGTAATATTTTTTGTAGGACATTTTTATTTTAAAAAGTGAGATTGATCACCAATTTTTATTCCTCATGATCTGACTGGATTTTAGTATGAGTGTTATAAGTTATCTTTTCTATTAGTGTACAAGTCAGTAAATAATCTACTTAAATATTTGGTGGAACTCACTTGTAAAACTACCTGGGACTAGGATCTTCTTTGTGGGTAAAATTTGAAATTGGAATGTAGATTTTCAGTTTCTTCTCGAGTTAGTGTTGGTAAGTTATATTTATGTATTATTAAGTTTTCAAATTTGTGTTAGTTTTCTTGGGTTACCTAGCACAGTATTGTGGGAAATGTGGCTTAAATGATATTAATTATTTTTCCTTCCATTTCTGGGGGATCCAACATGAGGTGTTGTAGAGGCCTTTCCACTTCACTGTGCTTCCTGTTCTTCTTTGTACCTCTGTGTCTTAATCTCCTCTCCCTGTAAGAACCCTGGTTGTGTTGGTTTAGAATCTGCCACAGGACTTCATTTTCCCTTACTTACCTCTTTTAAAGGCCCTATCACCAAAACACATTCTGAGATACTAGGTTTAAGGACTTAAAAATATGAATTTTGGGTGAGTGGCAAAATTCAACCCATAAAAGATGTTCACTTTAGTACATTATGTTTCTTCTTTTTTTTTTAATTATACATGACAGTAGAATCCATTTTGATATAATGAAATAAGTGTGGAATGTATCTTAATCTAGTTAGGGTTCCATTCTTGTGGATGTACATGGTGATGGGATTCACTGTGATGTTTTCATATATGTACATAGGAAAATCATGTCCCTTTCATTCCATTGTCTTTACTTACGTGTATTTTTAATCTCACTATATCTGTAGTTTCTCTTTTGACAGAAAGATCATATTTAGGTTCCTCATCTCCTTTTATTTCATAAGACTTGACAGAGATTTGTTGATTTTATGATATTAAAAGCACTCCCTTTTACTTTGTTCTTTCTTTTGCATCTTGATCTACTTTTTAAATTATTTTTCTTAAAAATTTCTTTGAATTTATTCTCCTATACCTTGTCTTCTAAATTTACTTGCAGGTCTGAGTAATCTTTAATTTTTGTTTTTAATCCTCTAAGCATCTTAATGTGATTTCTCAAAGCAGTATCCCATAAGTTTTTTAAAGCAATATACTTTATTTATAATCACATTTCACAGCATAATGTGTGGAGAATATAACGTTGTTTCCCATTTACCTCCTGCCCTGACTTGTGCCCAGTACTTCACACTATCATTCCCCTCATAGCAACCATCCACTCATTACCATCAAAGAACCTACACTGACCTATCCTTTTCAGCCAATATCTGTACTTTACATTAGGAAACATTTTATGGATTTTGAGGATGTGTAGTGACATTGTATTTACCTTTATATTTTGACACAGAGTACTTTCATTGCCTTAAAAATCCCTTCACTGTGCCTGTCGATTCCTTTCTCTGATGGTTTTACCATCACCATAGTTTACTCTTATCCAGAATGTCATATAGTTGGAATCACATAGTATGAAGACTTTACAGATTGGCTTCTTTAGCTTAGCAATATACATGTAAGGTTTTCTCCATGATTCATTCATTTAATGCTGAATAATATTCCATTACCTGGATGTGCCACAGATCACATACCCATTGACTTACTGAAGGATATCTTGTTTACTTCCAGAATTTTGTGGTTAGAAAAAAAGCTTCTGTAAACATCTGTACATAGGATTTTGTATGGGCATAAGTTTTCAACTCTTTTGGATAAATTCCAATGAGGACAATTTCTGGATTATGCTCCATGTCTATCATTTCAAGAAATTATATTCCAAAGTACCTGTCTGTATTTCCACCAGTGACAATTGGGCATTCCTGTTGCTCCACTTCTTTGTCAGCATTTATTGTTGGTCAATGTTCTAGATTTGGACTATTCTGATAGACATGTAGGGATATGTCATTGTTGCCTTAATTTGTATTTCCCTGTATCTTAATGCATTTTTGCTGCTATAAACAAAGTACCACATTCTGAATAATTAATAAGAACTAAAATTGATTCTTAGTTCTGGAGAATGGGAATCCAAGGTCAAGGTGCTGGCATTGGTGTCTTTTGAGGGGTATGCTCTGTTTTCAAGATATGCCTTGTTGCTCTGTCTGAAGGAAGAAAGAAAAGAAGGGCAAACTCCTTAAAGTCTCTTTATAAGGACATTAATCTGTTCATGAGGGAAGAATCCTAATACTTTATCCTTCTACAAAGGTGCCACCTCTTAAGACCACAGTGATAGGATTATCTTTCAACAATGAGTTTTGAGGGGGACCCTACCCTTCAGCAACAGCACCTGATGGCATCTGGTGGATTTCTGGATCATATTCTCATAGTTTACATGATGTTCATCTATCTTTGATGATTCTCCATTAAGATCTTTGGCATTTTCTTAACCAGGTCGTTTGGTTTCTTATTCTTGAATTTACAATTCTTTTTGTATTTGGATCTTTTACTGAAATGCCATTTACATATATTTTCTCCAATCTGTGTTTTGTTTTTTCCTTCTCTTTACAGTGTCTTTTACGCAGCAAATATTTAATTTAATGAAGTCTAGCTTCTGAACTGTCTTTCATGAATAATGCCTTTGGTGTTGTATCTAAAAGGTCATCCCCAAACCCAGGTCATCTAGATTTTCTCATGTTCTAGGAATTTTATGATTTTGCATTGTACCTCTGACTCTGCACCTCATTTTGAGTTAATTTTTGTGCAGAGCACACGTTATCTATTTAGCTTGATTGTTTTTGTATATAGTTGTCCAGTTATTGTAGTACCATTTGTTGAAAGGACTGTGTTTGCCACATTTTACTGACTTGTTCCTGTGGCAAAGATTGGTTGATTGCATTATACATGTCAATCTCTGGGCTCTGTTATGTTTCATTCATCTTTTTGCACTTTTTCCTGTACCATGGTCTTGAATGCTGTAAATTTATTGTATGTCTTGAAGTCAGCTAGTCCAAGTCCTCCAACATTGCTGTTCTCCTTCAATCCTGTCTTGGCTCTTCTAGGTCTTTTGTCTTTCCATATAAATTTCAGGAGTAGTTTGTTGATATCTTCCAGATAACCTGATTGAATGCTGTGATTTTCAATATGATGTATTTTCTGTGCCATTTTATCTTATTTTCTATATGACATTATAATTTTTTTCTTCAAGATACTTGAATTATTTGTTTTAATTTTCAAATGTACTTTTACTTACTTTGTATTAATTTCTAACTTCATGGTGTCTTATTTGTGACATGTGATCTTCTTGACAATAATTATTATGTTCCTGCTGTATGACTTAGTTCAAGGATGAATTTTGTAATTGCTTTATATGTTGAGAAGAATGTATTTTCTCTTATTGTTTGAACATCATTTCATATTTAGTAGATAGAGCAGCTTGGTTATCTTTTCTCATATCATTATTTTTACTTGATTCATCTCCCCATGACTGTAAGTGTTGTTGCAATCTTGATTTTTATTATGGCTTTCTGTTTCTCCTTATATTTCTGTATGTGTTGGCTGACATATTTTGAACTATTCTAAACAAATATATACTCATTTATAACTTTTTTTAATGCTCCTGGATAATTGTTCCTGTGTCTTGCTGCACACAGATCTTCCTTTTCTTTTGTAATGCATTTTATCCATATGTCTCTTCTGTCAGAATCTAATAGATGTGCTCTAGCATTTATTTCCTTTCTCTTCACATTCGGAGGTTATTATTCCATTCCACTCTAGATCTAGCAGTGATTTGAGGAGTGTAAGTGGGTGGGTCAAATATGGAAAGAGTTATTTGATAATGATATGGACTTTCATATTGTACAATGTCTTGGAACTTTGCAGAAAACTAGAGTCAGGAAACCTATTAAAAACAGCATGAGATGGCATTGGTGTGACTGGGCATGTTAACACCTGGAGATAAAGAGAAATTCATTCTGTGTTTCCAAGGGAGGATTGAACAATGTAGCGATTGGAAGTTCAAAACAACATGAAAGGCCTGTGTGTAAACTAGGTTTCAGTATCTGTCTTGTGCATCTGGTTCCATGAAAATTAGTACTTAGCACATTTGAAGTGTTAGAAGGCCTGCTCCTAAGTTCAGTTTTGTACATGATGCTTTTATTAGTCTCAAGAATGTACATGAGAGTTTCTGAGACATATAACTTAATACTTGCTGCCTTGGAGAGGATTAAAAAATAAACCTTGCATTTTTGCTTGTGAAAGAACTTTCGGTGCAGACTCATCTGTTAATTCCTTATCTTTTCAAATTTTATTTGACTCAACATGTGCTAGGAACAGTGCCATTTTCTTGTCTTCCAACATGATTGCAGTCAGTTTAGAATGTACCTGCACTGAGTCAGTCATAAACAAAGATCATACAGTAGGAGGAGCTCTGGTGAGAGCAGTGTATTCCCAGTCCACAGGACAATATTTTGATCAACAGCTGTCTGCATATACATGATGGTTGTCCTGTAAGATTGTACCAAAACCAAATACCTCCCACTGTCTAGTGACTTACAGCTCTCCTAGCACCATAGTCAATTGCATTACACACATTCGTGGTGATGTTGGTGCCAACAAATCTGCACTGCCAGTTATATAGAAATATAGCACATACAATGGTGTAGTGCATCATATTTGATAAAGATAGTAAATGTCTTTATATAGTAAATGCATTTACTATATTTTGCATTATCAGTACTCCTGCTTTATAGTATGCTGTGGTGCAACCAACAGCAGTCTCCTCCAGCTCCTGGCCATGTGACTTGCCACTGCACCATTTTCCTCTTGTGCTTAATTCAATCCTGAGCTTTGTTCCTCATGGTCCTAGGGCACAGACTACTGTGTGGTTTGTGTGTGTGGTGTGTGTGTGTGTGTGTGTGTGTGTGTACCCAGTGTTCTGGTGTGTAGTAGGTTTAGGCCTGTGCCATCTAGGTTTGTGTGAGTACACTCTGATGTTTGTGCAATGACAAATCTCCTACTAACCTGGTTTTCAGAACCTAGACCTTTGGTTAAGCAACACATGACTGTGTGTGCTTCTGGGATAGCACACAGCAGGCTCATCCAACTGGATTCAAAGGAAAACCTTCAAATAATATGAAGATTTTCAATTAAAATAAAGCTTAAGATGAATGAGGACCTAAAGATGAGTAAAAGCAACCATAGAAATGTTAGGAGGTGTGGAGAAAGATGTTAGTAGATGTACATGTTATGAATATTCTGAATTGAAACTTGCCATCAGACATATCCACAGTACATGACATTAAAAAAAAAAACTATGTAAACAGGAGAAAGAATGGTAGAGTAGAGGGAAGATAATTGGGTGGAATGAAGGGAGGGTAAGGGAGACACTAGGGATAAATTATATTCCATATCTTTATAATTATGTCATAGTACATTCTATTGCCATGTATAATGGGAAAGAACCAATAAAAAATAAAATTTCAGCTCAGTAATTTATTTGCAAAAAAAGAAAAAGGAAGAAAGTTGTATGTAGGAAAGAGATCATAGTCAGTGGAGGGTTAAGAAAGATCAGTAGGGTTTGAGAAGAGAGTGATTAGAAAATTGAGCTATTGAAGTGGGGGCACAAAGTGAAAAGACCCTCATGACTTAAGTGTAGTATTTATTGTGGGATGATCAGGTTTGCAAAATATGATGGAATCCTTTAACCAAAGACTCTGAGTACATTTTAATAGAGTAACAGGACTTCCCATTTACAGGTTAGCATTAGTATTACATACTGAGTATGTAGTTGATTGGATGTTAGAGTTTTTAGACAAAATATGGGTTCTATTAATGGAAGAATTGCCTTTAAAAATAGGAATGTACAAAAGATAACATTACAGTGAAAGTTCAGTTTATTAAGTTTCAAGATCTCCGTAACTCATTATTTAAAAAATTAGTAACACATTTTGGTTAATGCTGGTATAGAACTTTTTACACTGAAACTCTGGAAAGGTAAGAAACCTGCACTATGAGTGATATTGTTATTTTACAGCATGAGATATTTAAATCAATTATTTTCTATTGCTATAATTTCATTGCAAATTATTTATTTTACTTTTTTGTTATCTTGATTTCACTGTCAAATAATATTAAGAAAATAGTTTATGTCCTATATTCCATGAGTTATTTTATGGTTAAGTCTATCAATTACCATCATATTTTCAGGTCAGATTGACTTAATAAAGTAATATCCTCTCTGTCCTTTTGTAGAAATTTAATGACAAAGTAGTCCTTTTGCTATAGTGTCT
Organism: Sciurus carolinensis; assembly: GCF_902686445.1. Classification (NCBI taxonomy): domain Eukaryota; kingdom Metazoa; phylum Chordata; class Mammalia; order Rodentia; family Sciuridae; genus Sciurus; species Sciurus carolinensis. Next base: position 88,987,915 of record NC_062217.1, on the reverse strand, counting down.
ATTTTATTGTCTAGTTCAATTGGATTTTATTGTTGAGTCATTTATTTTATAAAGTTCTCAGAGATTCTGTGTTCCCGGACTTCTTGCACGTTTCAATTCCTTTATAGTTAAAGGAAATGTTGCCTAGAAAAATTCTTGGTTTCCACTTTGAGATCAGTAGGCATTGCTGTTTGTTATTCTGGCATCGAATGTTCCTTATGGAAGATGGCAAGACCAGTCTGAATTTCCCTGTGGAAATGAATTACTCTTTTCTGCCTGACCACCTGCAGAGTTCTTTGTCCTAAAAGTTCAGTGACTTAGGGATGTATCTTCTTTTGTATGATTCTGCATTAATTTTTCCTGGAGCACCACCTTTCACTGCATTCTCTTCCTCATGTTAGTGAAAGTGCATACTGTTATTACTTGACTTGTTTTCCTATTTAGGTTTTGGTTCTATTTCTTTAGGATTAGCAAATTTCTGGCTTTGTAGAAAAGGAAGTGAATTGGGCATGGTGACACATGCCTGTAATCCCAGCAGTTGTGGGAGACTGAGGCAGGGAGTTTGCAAGTTCAAAGTCAGCCTCAGCAATATACCAAGGCTCTAAGCAACTTAGTAAGACCCTGTCTCGAAATAAAATATAAAAATGACTGGGGATGTGGTTCAGTGGTTAAGCACCTCTGAGTTCAATCCCCAGTACTGAAAGGGAAGGGGGAGGGAGATTTGTATTTCTCTGTATTCATTGGAATTAAATTAAGCTTATTAAGTTTTTTCTTCTTTATTTTCCATATCACTTTGTTTTAACTTGTTGTGGAAGAAGTTGTTCTTTTAGTGAGGCAGTTAATCCTTCTTTGATACCATAGTTAGGATCTATTGCTGGGACCTATCTAATTTCCCTCACGGACTATAATTTGGGAATTGATTATGTCCAATATTCTTCCATTTTGCTGTATTATGAGGTGAACAGTGGGATGGACTTCTTCTGGGGAACTATTGGAATGGATAGTGTGGAAGCCACTTGAATGTGACCTTGCTTTCCTTTACCAGTTGACCATGCATGGACCATAAAGCCCCTTCAGAAAGCACTTAGGTATGAAACTTAATTATAAATGAATGCTGGTTATTTCTGTACCTTCAAGATGAGCAGTGTGAACCTACTCCTTAGGGAGTTGGTGGTGTTTTGTATTCTCCTATGACTTTCCTCTCTACCAATATGAACTTTGTTGCGTAGATTTTTATTTATTAAAAAAACTTATTTTTTCCACACAAGGTTATTAAGTATTTAAAATTACCTGGGGGCCAGTAGGAGCATCTTCGATATTAAACAGCACAATCATTTTACACATTTTCTAGGGCAAAATATATTCAGAAAATTTAATGAGTTTTACATTCTCCTTTTTAATATTGCCTTTACGTCATTTCCTTTGAAACATAGAAACTTACAACTCTAAGGAAGCACCTGCCATTTTAAATTATTTCCTTATTTAGTTTCTGATTTTCTGTCAGCTTAAAATGAAGAGGTGTTTGTGACCCACGTGTAGAAGTGCCAGAAAACTACATGCCAAGTACCTTCTCAAAACATATGCTTTACCTCATCGCATTTGTCTTATGGCAGGAGGATGATCTTCTTTTGGTACTTATATAAATCCAGTTCTCACTTGGGCAAAACATACACAATCTTTACTGTGCTCCTGGTGATTCATTAAGTCTTTAGAGTGCAGAAGGGCAGAGCTGGTCACTTTAGGATAAAATTATAGTCTGGAGTCTGTCACCTTGTATAGATCTTCCAGTTATTTGTTTCATTTATGTTCGAAATTGCTCTACTGTAGCTGTGATTACTGTGAACTCCATCTGAGACATACCAGATGATAAAAATAAACTGAAACTAAAAGACCTGTAAGAAACCCAGAATCAGCCTGTGCATCCACTTTCACGATATTCATGTTTAACTGCAATTGGTGGAATACTGAATGCTACTGAGATGACCCAGAAGGGGATTAATTATTCACAATGTGTGTTGAAGTTGACTGTGACTAGGAACCACTGTGTAATAAATTATTTAATTGTCTTGATAATTTTACTGATTGGATTAATTATAGGAAGTTAAACTTTAAAGACTCTTTAAAAGACCTCACAGGATTCTTTCATGGACCATTTACATTGAAATTGTATCAGGGTAAGGGAAGAAGTTTCATTTATTGTCCATGTTTCTTTATCCTGATGAATCAAAACTCAGTGTTAGAATCATCTTAAAAATGGTGTACAGTAATTGCCTTTAACAGGTTGCTCTGATTTTATATTCATACATATTGAGTGTTTTTCCCTCTTATTCTGAGCATCACTTTGTATCCTTGGTCTGTAACTTTTAGTGTGATTTAATAAACATTTAGTGATTGCTGAAATTCAAATATGATAAATTTGGCTGCCATAGGTATACAACCAGCCAATTTGAGGGAAATAAAACAAACAAGCAAATAAACATCCCCCCTTCATTGAGTCACATGATAAATTAAGTTAAATATTCTGTTAGTTCTGTTTATTCATAGCTATGTTAGCGCTGTGAATGTAGTATTTTCAGTGCCATCAGAAACTATACATAAAATCTATTGGTGGTGATGAAACTATCCGCTATTGAGATGGGGCTTCCTTGTTCTGAGCCTCAAGATAAATATTCACCATGCATTTCTTAACAAGGGTCTCAAAGGAATCAACTTTATAGTTCACAGTTTAAAAAGTGTTCTTATCTTGGAAGATATTGTCATGGAGGTAGAACTAAACTGGAAAGGGTGATATCACACAGATAAATTATGTATGCATTACATTGTTCCCTGAGAACAGGGATAAATAGATCTCTCTTCACTATCTAGCACTTGCATCTGTGCTAGAGACTGGCAGGAAGTCACAAACTCTGAGGCTTGTTTGCAGAGTTTATTTTGTTAAGGAGGGTCATGTGATTGTATTGTATTAGGGTTCTTCCAAATTATTAACCTCAGTATAGAATTTTTTAATGTGTTTGTGACTGATTGCTTATTTAAAGCCTCTGAAACCTGAAGAGATTCACTATATTTGACAATTTTTTATTACTCCCTGTTGGATTGCATCTTTTTTTGTATGTCTGCCTTTATTAATATATGTATTTTTAAAAAGAGCCCAATTTGACCTTGCCAAGTTCTGATAACTTTCTAATATTTTAGTATTTATGTTGATAATTGTTTAACATTTGCAATTCATAAAATTTAATCTCAAAAACCACTAACAACTTTTCTCTTTTTCATGGATGCCCTCCATCAGTCAATATTAATTTTTTTGCAATTTCTACAATTTAATATTTAAAAACAGTCCTCACATGTCTGCTGCTTCGAGCCCTTGATTTAACCCACTAAAAATAGGTACTTTTGACAGTATGTAAACTGAGAAATGCTTACCAAAAAACACATTTGCTAGAACAAGCAAATGATTTATTTAGGTACATCTAAGAGCCTAAATATTTGATTCAGCTGCCAATATGTTCTCTGCTGGTTAATGTTTCCACAATGTTTCCACATTTTCATAGGCTGACCACCAAGTTGTCTGACAATCTGGTACCTCTTGGGAATGGAATGGGGCCTGTGTACGAAGAATTGGTAGCACTAGAATGCTCCTGTGTGTAGCCAGTTGGCATATGTTAGAATTGGCAGAAGTTGGCCCCACCCACCTGGAAGCATATAGATGCTAATGGATTTCCTCAGCCTGTCCATCATGGCTCCAAGATGCACACACACTGAGATTCCCTGTGACACGATCCAAGGAAATCAGAACTCTTACAGCAGATTACTTAATCAAGTTGAATGTGAGGTAAATTTGGTACAGCAGAGCTCTAATATGTTGTTATTATATAAAGATATAGTTAAAAAATACAGTGTATTGCTTTATGGGCTTATAAGTGCATTGCCATGTGTTTTCTCATTTGATTAATCAAAAGAATATTTGTCAGCAGATACTATTTCCATTTTACAGAAAACAAATTAGTCATACAAGCTGGAAGAGTTGTTGCTATGATTTAAATTCCTTTCCTTATCAGATTTCACCTCTGTATTCTCTCTGTGCAACATCAGAAATGAGGCATGACTTAAAGAAGACCAAATGACCCATTAGTCTGTACAGAATTACATTAGATTTAAAGACCCAGCAAGTCTCCTTCTGTTGCTCACAGCAAGCAATCAATTAATAATAAGCATTGTTGGTTTTAACTAAACATGGTGGGATTTATAGTTTTGACTAAATGAGGTATGGAACTACAAGAAGGTCTAGTAAATGTTAAGAACGTGGAAAAAAGGATGGAAAAATGAAGATGCATATTTATATATATCTAACTTATAGGCATAAATAATAGGTTTTCTCTTCTGAATATACTACATTATGAGTAGATTTGATGGTAGCCCAAGGAGGAAGATTTAGAGAATGTCTTGTTGTTTTTATATTTTTTTCATAAATATTTGCTTTTTTCTTTTTAAAATTTTTCCTTCTTTTTGGATATACATGATGTAGGAGTGAATTTTGGCATATTATACATATATGGAGTATAACTCATTCTAATTTGGATACTATTCCTGTAGTTGTACTTGATGTGGAGTTATAGTGGTCATGTATTCATATATGAGGATGGGAAAGTTATTTCTGATTCATTCTACTTTCTTTCCTGTTACCATCCTTCCTCCCTTCCATTCATTGCCCTATTTCTAATCCAACAAACTTTTGTTCTTTCCTCTTCACCCTCCCTTGTTGTTTGTTAACATACACATATCAAGAGAACATTCATCCTTTGGTTTTTTGGAATTGGCTTATTTCACTTAGCATGATATTCTCTAGTTCTATCCATATACCAGCAAACGCCATAATTTCATTCTTTTTTATGGGTAATAATTCACTGTGTATATATACCACATTTTGTTTGTTCATCTGTCAAAGGGTACCTTGGTTAGTTCCATAACTTGGCTATTGTGAATTGTGCTTCTATAAACATTGCTGTGGCTACATCACTGTAATAATCTGATTGTAAGTCCTTTGGTTATAAGTCAAGGAATGGAATAACTGGGCCAAATGGTTGTTCCATTCCTAGTTTTCTGAGGAATCTCCATCCTGCTTTCCATAGAGGTTGTACCAATTTTCAGTCCCATCAGCAGTGTATGAATTAACTGTTTCCCCCTTGTCCTTACCAACATTCATTATTTCTTGTGACAATGTCATATGAATAAGTGAGATCATGGCAGAGCTTCTGGTGTGTGTGTACTACATTCTTTGTATAGCTATGCTCAGTGCCGAGCTCTGTGCTGGGAACTGATGACACGAAAATGAATTCTACATAAGGCTCAGTTCCAAGGAGTATTTCATTGATTGGAGAACCTGAACACATTACAGGAAGTGATTCCTTTGATATGGTAGAGAGTTATTTGATAAGGACTGGAGGATGAGCAGGAGTTTTGCCCCTGAATGAGGAGGAAAGTGTTCTTCCCAAGGTGAATGAAACATGGGGTACCCTAAGGTGTCAGACGGACTGTAAATCATTCAAGTAGTTGCACATTGGTGGGAGAGTGGAGAAGTTAAAAACTAAATCTGTTTGCCAGCAGTCCTCTTGGATGGGGATAAATACAAAGGAATAGTACTCAGCACCCAAGCCCATGGGCTGAGAACTCATTATCCTGTTTCTGTTTCTTCACATATTCAATTCATTCCACTCTCTATAAATTCTTGTTGTTATTGGGAGTTGTCTAGGATATGCTATAAAATCTCTGAGAAGGTTGGTGTTGTGTTCTGGGTCATCATCAATGTGCATCCATGTTTCCTGGACACTACTTCTCAACTCTCTTGCTATGCAACAGGAGCCCTGGTCCAACAGCAGTCAATATTGCACTTAGATAAGTATGCCTCTCCAATATAGCAGAAAAAATTGAGCAGAGTATCGAAAGATTTTTGAAACTATGGAATAGGGAGAAACATATGCAAGGCAAGGAAGTTTTATAAATATTCTTGGATACTTTTCATTCATGAGAAATCCAAGTAGTGGTGGTGACAGGCATATGGATCTAGAACTCATGAGAGAGGAAGGTGTTGGGGAGAGATGATCTGTGAGGAGGTGGCGTTAGAGCAGGGAGCAAGGCTTGATTTCTTGGGATGAATATGTAGAGGGAAGAGATGAAGATTTCGGTGTGAGGTTTTCAGGCAGCTGCTTCTGGTACTGAATACCCAATAGAAGAAAATCATGTATTAGAACTCCAGATTATAGAACATGAATAAATTTCCTTCTCTTCAGGAGATGTACTGTTTTAAGATTTAACAAGCATCATGTTTTAGAACACTTTAAAGAGCTCTGCCCTCTGAACAGACATTTAATAAAGTAAACAGAGTCTCCAAAATTATTCATTTTGCAATTAGATGAATTTTCTGGCATTCACAGTTGGCAGGGGATATGCAAAGTTTGCTCTTAGGTGGCCTGAAATCCAGCAGGATCAAATGATCAATGTTTTGCATTGAGGATATTAGGTGTGCTAGAGTCATATAGAAATAAAGTATTAAGGAAGACTAGAAGATGGAAAGATCTCCTATGTTCTTGGATAGGCAGAATTAATTTTGTCAAAATAGCCATACTACCAAAAGTACTATACAGATTCAATGCAATTCCAATTAAAATCCCAATGATGTACCTTACAAAAATAGAGCAAGCAATCACAAAATTCATCTGGAAGAATAAGAAACCCAGAATAGTTAAAGCAATCTTTAGCAGGAAGAGCGAAGCAGGGGGTATCACAATACCAGAACTTCAACTATATGACAAAGCAATAGTAACAAAAACAGCATGGTATTGGTACCAAAATAGACAGGTAGATGAATGGTACAGAATAGAGGACATGGACACAAACCCAAATAAATACAATTTTCTCATGCTAGACAAAGGTGCCAAAAATATGCAATGGAGAAAAGATAGCCTCGTCAACAAATGGTGCTGGGAAAACGGGAAATCCATATGCAGCAGAATGAAACTAAACCCATATCTCTCACCCTGCACAAAAATCAACTCAAAATGGATCAAGGACCTTGGAATCAGACCAGAGAACCTTCATCTTATAGAAGAAAACGTAGTTCCAAATCTTCAACATGTCAACTTAGGATCAGACTTCCTTAACAAGACTCCCATAGCACAAGAAATAAAAAGCAAGAGTCAATAACTGGGATAGATTCAAACTGAATAGCTTTCTCTCAGCAAAGGAAACTATCAGCAATGTGAAAAGAGAGCCTACAGAGTGGGAGAAAATCTTTGCCACTCATACTTCAGATAAAGCACTAATTTCCAGAATATATAAAGAACTCATTAAACTCTACACGAGAATTCAAGTAACCCAATCAACAAATGGGCTACAGGAAATGAACAGACACGTCACAGAAGACTACAAGCAATCAACCAGATATATGAAAAAATATTCAACATCTCTAGTAATAAGAGAAATGCAAATCAAAACTACACTAAGATTCCATCTCACCCCAATTAGAATGGCAATTATCAAGAATACAAGCAACAATAGGTGTTGGAGAAGATGCGGGGAAAAAGGTACACTCATACATTGCTGATGGGGTTGCAAATTAGTGCAGCCACTCTGGAAAGTTGTGTGGAGGTTCCTCAGAAAACGTGGAATGGAACCACCATTTGACCCAACTATCCCACTCCTTGGCCTATACCCAAAGGACTTAAAATCAGTATACTACAGAGATACAGCCACATCAATGTTCATAATTGCTCAATTCACAATAGCCAGATGGTGGAACCAACCTAGATGTCCTTCAATGGATGAATAGATAAAGAAACTGTGGTGTATATATATATATACAATGGAATATTACTCAGATATAAAGAATAATAAATTATGGCATTTGCAGGCAAATGGATGAAATTGGAGAATACCATGCTAAGTGAGATAAGCCAAACTCAAAAACCAAAGGACAAATGATCTCAGCTGATAAGTGAATGATGACACATAATGGGGGGAGGAACAGGGGGCAAGAATGGAGGAAGGAGGAACTGTATAGAGGGAAAAGAGGGGTGGGAGGGATCGGGGGAAGGAAAAAATAATAGAATGAATCAAACACCATTACCCTATGTAAACGTATGATTACACAAATGGTATGCCTTTACTTCATGTACAAACAGAAAACAACATGTATCCATTTGTTTACAACAACAAAAATAAATAAATAAATTGAAATGTGTAAAAACAAAAAAAAATGAAAGAAAGAAAGTGCTGTATCACTACTAAGATCTCCATTATCCCGTACCCTGACTATCTGGGACCTTACTAATGTCTGAGAATTATATAAACAAAACCTGTGGGTTATGGTTTTGATATTGCTCTCACTAAGAGCAAATGTGTGACATGATGCAAGAAGGTTTAGAGGTAGAGTGATTGGGTTATGAGACTCTTAACACAGTCAGTGAATTAATCCCCTGATAGTAATTAACTGAGTGGTAATCAAAGGCAGGACCGGTGTGACTGGAGAAGATGGGTTCCTGGGGGCTTGACTTTGGGGTTTATGCTTTGTGAAGGTGAGGAGAAAGTTCTACTTGTGAATGCTCCTTCCCTCTCTCTTCCCCTCTTCTTCTTCCCTTCCCCACCTCTCTTTCTCTCTCTGTTTAGCTCTTTTTTCCTCCCTCCACTTCTTGGTGTCATGTCCTGAGCTAATTTCCTCTGCCACACTGTTCTAACATGATGTTCCTATATCACATTGAGCCCAAAGAATGGAGTCAGTCCTCTATGGACTGAGACCTCTGAAATTGTGATCTCCAACATAAACTTTTCCTCTTATAATTGTTGTTCTCAGTTCTTGGTCACAGTAGTTCAAAATTGGCTAAAACCCTGTGTTAATGCACAATGACGAATACACGTCATAGTGCATGACCACACCACTTACAAGTGAGCATAATGCATGCTTACGTTTTCCTTTCATGTCACTTTCCATGCAAATTTAGCTGGCTTATCTTTCTAGTTTCAAAGTACACTGAAGATGAGAGTAACAAACATAAAGAAAAGGGCTTTCAGAGTTACCTAACTGAAGCCGGGTGTGCTGTAATCCCAGGGGCTCAGGAGACTGAGGCAGGAGGATTGTGAGTTCAAACCAGCCTCAGCAAAGTGAGACCCCAAGCCCCTCAGTAAGACTGTCTCTAAATAAAATACAAAATAGGGCTGGGAATGTGACTCAGTGATTGAGCTCCCCTGAGTTCAATCCCTGGTATGCCTCTCTCACGAAAGAAAGAAAGAAAGAAAGAAAGAACAAAAGAAAAAAATTCACCTAGTTGAAATTCTTCATCTTACTTAAGCCCAGAGATTTTAAGTAACTTATCCAAGATGTTTTAGCTGGAAATGACAGCCTAAGTCCATAGGAATCTTAGCCCACTGTTCTGTTTCACCATAGGGCAGATGAGCATCTCTTAAAAGAATATGACACACTTGAGAAATAGCAGCTTGGCAGGGTCTCATGCAGGTACATGAACTCAGGAAGCAGGCTCTCAGATCATGCTGCATAGATACACTTCAGCAGCCCTGAAGTTATCTCTATGTGCAGCTCTGCTGGGTTATCCATGTTCCTAAGTATTAGTCTGAGTCATCAAGAAGAAGTTACAGATTGCCTTCACCTTCTATGTCAAATATATCAGCAGTATTTCCATCCAAGTGGCTAATATTTTTAAAAATTTTTCAATGAAAAGTGAGAACCCCTCACCCATCCAGAAAACAAAACTACAAAAAATAAAACTGTTTTTTCACAACACAGTATTTGAAGAGGCAGGCCTCTGCTGTGACCAGATTATGATTTTATTGAAATGTCAGGATCTACCTCTTTGGTGCTGAGAATACTGTACTTTAAAGGTTGCAGGATCTTCTCTGTGTCAGAGGCCTTGATTATAAATCTGATGGCCAAGGCTGATCCCTGACTAAATGCATGAGGGCCCCATCAGGAAGTTTATATTGGTTTGAAATTTGACTTTGTCTTGGAATCGGATCACTGAAATGCCCATTCACAAGATTCACCATATTCATCTGACTTGTAGCACCACCACACATTATTTCTGTGCTGTGTCCCTATGCTCCAACCTTGGTCGACTCTTTCTTTTTGGCCGGAGAGCTGCTTTCCTCCAGATTCAAGCTCATTTTCTCAGTTTAGTAATTGGTGTAAACCTGTCTTCAGTGGAATCATGCTTGTTTTAAACCCTTTCAACTCTTGTCTCCTCTTCTCCATCTTCTTCCCTTTTGACTGAGGCCAGGAAAACTACTTACCCTTAAAACCTGTTGGAAAATATCATATTTCTGTTCACAGAAAATCTCAGAAAATAAAGTTAGTAAGTAAACCTTGGTGGGTTTTTCTTATTGTTGGTTTTCATTTTGTTATAGGAGGGATAGAAGTGCAGAGGCCTTTTTAAAACAGAGGAACTTCTCAGAATTGAACATTTTTATTGGTCTTTAACCACATCCTAGCAATTATTTTGGTCAGAATTTTTTAAGTTTTAGTCATAAGACTTACAAGTAAATGTGTATATGATTGTTAATAGGCACCAACATTTTCTTTGTCTCAGCTTGGAATATTAAGTAGCTAAAATATACCATTTTTCTTTACTGTGGGAAAGTGAAGAAGACCCTTGTGTATTGCAGAATGCTAACATTTGATTGCATTATCTGCGTAACACACAGGCAAGTTGCTGGCACATAAAGTAAAGCTCATTGGCTTTCAGCACTGCATGGGAGATGTTAAGGTACTTTACTTTTGAATAGGGTAAAGGATTGTACAAGATTGGGTCAATCTGAGGAACTGACTACTTTGTGTGTCTGCGAGTGAAAATTGTATTTTGGCTCAGGCTTTTTGCCCATGGAGCTACAAGTGGTCACAGAGGTCAGAACTGCTGCATTCAAGCTGTTCTCCAATGATAGTTGGCTACCCTTTTCTTACAAATCCCCAAGACAGAGATTCCATGACCTCTGTTGACTGCACATTTCAGAGCCGCACAATCACACTTGTAAGGAGTGTTTCCTCAATCCCATTACTAATCCTTCCTCTTTTTGATAGTTCCATTTCTTTGGCATCTTAAAGAAAACAAATTTGTACTGTTTTTTTTTTTTCCTCCACTTTCAGTTTCTCTTGTCAAAACATACATGTTCATTATATACTCATTAGAGAAGCATCCAGAAACATAAGAAGAGACAGACTATCATTTATAATGATATAACATTTTATGTTCTGTTTTTATTTTTATATTTAAGAATACACAAAGAAGCCTGTATCATAGACATGATTTGCATCTTTTGAAATGTTCACTTGTAATATTTACTTTATAGGTCTATGATAATTTATTTAACCAGCATCCTATTTTTGGACATTTAGGTTGCTTCCAAGATGTAGTCATTATGAACAGCAGGAAAATAAATATTATTTTGCACATCCTTAATTATTACCTTGGAAAAAAAATTCCAAGAGTTACAGTCTCCAGAACTAAAGATGTGTGTGTTTTTAGACTTTTGATATTGTCTGCCAAATTGCCTGCAGTTTACAGCTCCACCCACTGGTTTCCTCTTAATTATGTGCCAGATATATATCACAACAGCTTGGAAAAGATAACTCACTGGCAGGAGATGGTCATTTCTTAGTTTGAAGAGTTTGCTGTAATAGGGACTAAATGACTCTAATGAAATTCCATTCAATTCATGACTATTGGTAAGAGTGGGAAATTGTAATATATTTATTCTCCTTTGAAAAGAAAAGAATGGAGAAAAGGGGAATAGAAGTTTTGGAGCAATGTCCTGTTTTGTGTATGGATATTTTCTGCATTTCTTGCCCATGGGAGGTTGAGTTAGCCTCCTCTTTGTTCCTTCCTGGACCATACACATTAGGATGGATCATTAACACCTGTGGAGAAACAGGTGCCAAGAATGGTAACCACTGGGGTCCCCATCCATCACACCTGTTTTCTCAGTGTAGGACTGTGCTGAACTAATCACAGGCCCTAACTCCTATGTACCTTAGGAAGATGAGGCTAATATCCGTTTCCAACTTTTATGGAAGAATGAAGAAACGGGATAGCAAAAGTAGAGTGTGCTTTTAGAATAAATCTTATCTTATGGGAATTTGATTAAAATATTTCCCCTATAGTCTCATTGGAAATACATATTTGATGAACTTATTGTCTTGGAGAAATGTACTTTTAATAGAGGCAGCATTTATCTATTAAAGTATAGAGCTTAAGGCATGGTGTTTTGATTCACAGCACTGTTTTGGATTTTAATTTGCTTTTTTGTTTGTTTTTATGGTAGCCATGTTGTGGACATTGGGTCCTCAGGTAAAGGCTTTTGATTGGCATGGTGTATCAAGTCATACCCTGACCCTAGATGAGTTATAGGTGTACCTGAAGTATGCTTTCCTTGAGCCCAGAATCAGCTTGATCTGTTTGCCTGACTGCGTAACAGAGTCAGTGCCTTCTTCACATGCTCTCTGGTGTGAACATGACTACATGACTAGGATGCCCCACTTACAAACCTGTTTGATCTTTGGCATTGTTGGAATATTATGTGCTAGGTTTAGATCAACCTTAATGTATCAGAGCACATTAGTGTGCCTCTTAGGATTTATGTGAACACCATGTTGGAAGACTTGGGAAACCACCAAATTTTGGGGTTACATTAAAACTATGGTAACCTAAGATTTCCAGAGTGTTTCTGAAATTGTGTGGTAGTTTTTCTACCTTCAATGCCTTTTGCCCTGAGCCCTGGGTAGGTGTCATTAAGAAGTTCACTGTTACTTGGAAGTACTTATTAATACTTGTGTTTCCTTATATTTGTGCATCTTGGCTACAGGTTATATAGGTGTAAAAAGGTACTAGGTGCCTAGGTTCCCTGGAAATTTCTACTATAGTGCAGATTACTTTTTCATTGTTGACTGTGAGCAAAGAATCTAAATGGCATGAAGGTCTAGAAACACTAGTACTTTGTCACAGTCCATTAGGAAGGATCTACAGGGCTTTTAAGTAAGTTTCCCCATTGGTTGACTTCACTGGTAAAAAACAGTAAAACAGATGCATGAGTTGAACTTCAGATACTACTGCTGTCAGGTTTCCCTTCTTCATCTTATGGTGACAGGTTTTCTTCCCATCCATCATTGAGGAGTAGGTTATTTTTGTCAATTCTTTTGAGTGTTTGCACTTATGAACCAGAGAATTAGACTTTAGTATCTGAAATGTTCACACTTCCCAAATTAAAATTAATTATTTGTAGAAATACAGGTCATGTTTTATGAGATGATTATTGGTAGATAAGAATATTAATATTTATGTTTCTTGATAACTTTTTTCTGTCTAAAATTAAGGTCTGACCATATGAATATTTACAGTGAAATGTGTTGATTGTCATTATTAGCATCATACAAATATTAAGTCATCAGAATACTCTTCCATATAGAATAATGGAATTATTTTGTGAAGCACTCTTTAACCTAAAAGGTAATAGATAAAAATAAAAATTCCCAAAACTTTCTTGTATGAATTGTTTTATTATCAGAAATAATAAAGCTCATTACTTAAAAATACTTTTTAATGTTTATAAAATTCTTTCTAAAATTGGAAACACTGAAAAGTGAAACTGAGTCCAGTTAGAGTGCTGTGATTCAAAACCTGCTGATGCTTTAACACTAGGCATTTTGCAGAGATATTTAAATTCCAGGCCATCCTGCCCCACACATGTACATATACCCCATGCTCCTGATATCGTCTGTCATAAAAATGACTATTTTATGCTTTATTCAATTGCATTTTAGTCTTGTATTTAACTGGTACATACACTGGATGATAATTTCTTCACTGCCAAATTAATGTTACATGCAGAATGATATTTCCCCATGTTTCCTAATATTTCAAATTATCAGCCAATTCCTTGTATTGATCTTGTCAAAATGTTTCAAATTATTGTTAGGTAATAAAATTACTTTTGAATCTCTGTTACAGGCATGTTTAAACAATATAAAATAGTGTGGGAATGAGTTCTGTTGTTTAAAAACTCTGGTGATAGCATCTTGTCATGCTCCATGGTTTTGTAGATTTGGCAGTAATGATTACTTGTAGAAATTACTGTTCTTACATGGGTCTAAATATTTATTTCTAATATCCTCTAGCTACAGTATAAATTGCAGTATTGAATTTTCAATTTAGTTATTGAATTGCATTTGTTGGAACAACTGTACAGAATATATTTCTTCACTTTTGAACTTTTTCTTTTTCTTTTTTTTAATAATTTACTTATTTTGATTCATTGTAAACAAATGGGATAAACTTATTTCTCTGGTTGTATATGAAGTAGAGTCATACCATTTGTGTAATCATACATTTACATAGGATAATGGTGTTTGATTCATTCTATTATTTTTTCCTTTCCCCCACCTCTCCCAACCCTCTTTTCCCTCTATACAGTCCCTCCTTCCTCCATTCTTGCCTCCCTTCCATCCCCCATTATGTATCATCATTCACTTATGAGCGAGATCATACATCATTTGGTTTATTGGGATTGGCTTATCTCACTTAGCATGACATTCTCCAATTTCATCCATTTGCCTGCTATTGTCATAATTTTATTATTCTTTATGACTGAGTAATATTCCATTGTGTATATATACCACAGTTTCTTTATCTATTCATCCATTGAAGGGCATCTAGATTGGTTCCACAAACTGGCTATTGTGAATTGAGCAGCTATGAACATTGATGTAGCTGTATCTCTGTAGTATGCTGATTTTAAGTCCTTTGGGTATAGGCCAAGGAGTGGTATAGTTGGGTCAAATGGTGGGTCCATTCCAAGTTTTCTAAGGAATCTCCACACTGCTTTCCAGGGTGGCGGCACTAATTTGCAGACCCACAAGCAATGTATGAGTGTACCTTTTTCTCCACATCCTCGCTAACACCTGTTGTTACTTTTATTCTTGATAATCACCATGCTAATTGGGGTGAGATGGAATCTTAGGGTAGTTTTGATTTGCTTTTCTCTTATTACTGGAGATGTTGAACATTTTTTCATATATCTGTTGATTGCTTGTAGATCTTCTTCTGTGAAGTGTCTGTTCACTTCCTTAGCCCATTTTTTGATTGGATTACTTGTATTCTTGGTGTAAAGTTTTTTGAGTTCTTTATAGATTTTCGAAATTAGTGCTCTATCTGAAGAACGAGTGTAGGCTCTCTCTTCAAATTGCTGATAGTTTCTTTTGCTGAGAGAAAGGTTTTTAGTTGGAATCCATCCCAGTTATTTATTCTTGCTTTTATTTCTTGTGCTTTGGGAGTCCTGTTAAGGAAGTCTGATCCTAAGCTGACATGATGAAGATTTGGACCTACTTTTTCTTCTATAAGATGCAGGGTCTCTGGTCTGATTCCAAGGTCCTTGATTCATTTTGAGTTGATTTTTGTGCAGGGTGAGAGATATGGGTTTTGTTTCATTCTGTTGCATATGGATTTCCAGTTTTCCCAACACCATTTGTTGAACAGGCTGTCTTTTCTTCATTGCATGTTTTTGGCACCTTTGTCTAGTATGTGTTTATTTGGGTTTGTGTGTGTATCCTCTATTCTGTACCATTGATCTACCTGTCTATTTTGGTGCTAATACCATGCCGTTTTTGTTACTATTGCTTTGTAGTATAGTTGAAGTTCTGGTATTGCGATACCCACTGCTTCACTCTTCCTGTGAAGGATTGCTTTAGCTATTCTGGGTCTCTTATTCATCAGATGAATTTCATGATTGCTTGCTTTATTTCTGTAAGGTACATCATTGGGATTTTAATTGGAATTGCATTGAATCTGTATAGTACTTTAGGTAGTATGGCTATTTTGACAATATTAATTCTGCCTATCCAAGAACATGGGAGATATTTCCATCTTCTAAGGTTTTCTTTAATTTCTTTCTTTAGTGTTCTGTAGTTCTCATTGTAGAGGTCTAATTCAGTTTTGTTGTTTGTTTTGATGACCATGATGGTCTCTGGAACTGATCCATCTGAGAAAAAGATGGTATTGGAAGCAGAGTAAATTCTTTTTAAAAACTATGTTGCTAATCAGAATTGATATATATAATTTTTAAAAACTTTATTTAAACTTGTAGAGAGCTCTAAGATGGCGGCTGGCATTGAGCCAAGAGGTGGCGCATAATTAGTGTTAATATGGCGTGATTTCTCATGACTTTTGTCTGATTGGTTGATGTGTCTTCTGCGCTAGTGGTCAACAGATGTTCCTCATTCTTTCTTGATTGGTACTGTGGCGTGTGCTCCAATCGTGCTACTTAATCCTAAGCTGATTGGTTGCTTTAGTGTATATAAGACATTCTCTTTACCTGGAAGAAGATCACAGAATGCACCTATAGGAAGCACCTCTGATAAGCAGCACCTTTGATAGGACATAGGACGCACCACTAAGTCGCACCTCTGGAATGCACCTCTGGACACACCTGTAAGACACACCTCTAAGAAGAAGCAGCAGATCTCTAAGAAGTAGCCACTCTGAAAGCGTAGCCTCTCTGAAAGCATAGCCTCTCTGAAAGCATAGCCTCTCTGAAAGCGTAGCACCTCTAAAAGCAAGCAAGCCTCTCTTCCTCTATAAACTAGTGAACAAGCAAGCAAACAAAAAAGCATCCCAGAAAAGATAATAGAAGTATTTCATTCCCAGTCCATCACCAATTCTTTCCCACGGTCTCATTGCTGTAGGTGGCAACATAAACTCACTTCCTCTGTTCAGATAAATTAGCTTTTATTATTCTGTTTCATGATGCAGACTACTCAAGAGAAAGTCCCCCCTTTATAACAGGTTCTGAATAAGTCAAATCCTTAAAATTAAACAATATATCCAAATATCCACACATTCCAGGGTGTAGTAAGTCCTTTAAGTTAGGTAGGATTGAATTACATGGTTTTCTCTTCCTAGTGATTTTTCTTCCTCATCCTTAGTGTAAAATCTAGAGAAGTTTATGCCATGTTGAAAGTCCTATCTACACCACACTTCCTCCACCTAGTCTCCCATCGAAGGCTGTACATTCTTTTCTTTATTTTTTTAAATATATATTTTTTAGTTGTCAATGGATCTTTTGTCTAATTTTATGTATTTCTACATGGTCCTGAGTATCAAACCCAGGGCCTCACATGGGTCAGGCAAGTGCTCTACCACTGAGCCACAACTCCAACCACAAAGACTGTTTATTCTTGCTGTGAATTCTCTCAAAAAAAAAAAAGTCTTCCTGTTTATTTCTACTGCTGCTGCTTCAGTTCAGTCTCCTTGCTACTCTTGGGACATTCATGGGATGCCATGACCTCATCGCTGTTCCTTCCCTGTCCCATCTTTTATCTTTATGAACCATCTTCCAAATTACATCAAGTACTATCATTTTGTTGTTCTGTTGTACTAAGGATTGAACCCAGGGGACCTGTAATCATTGAGCTACACCCCAGTCCTTTTTACTTTTTGTTTTGAGATAAGGTATTACTGAGTTGCTAAGAGACTGGCCTCGAACTTGCTATCCTCTTGCCTCAGCCTTCCGAGTCACTGGGATTACATGTGGGTGCCACTGAACCTGGTGCACTACTGTTATTATAAAAACAAAGCTTAAACATGTCAACTTTTACTTAATAAGCCTTTATAATTCCCCTCAGCTATTGTGTTTTGTCTAAACACATTTCTTCCCCATTTCCTGCAAGCTCTCATAAGATCCTATCTTGTTCATTGCCACCCAAAGCAACGAGCATACAGCAAGGCAATAATGAAACAATTTTAATGAATTAATGAATTCCCTCAACATATAAGAATACTCACAACCTGACCCCAAGTGACCTTTCTAGTCTCATCAATTACCCTCCTAGTGAGTTAAATGTTCTAGCTATCCTAACTTCTTTATCCTTCAACAATACAGAGAATATCATAGCACTAAGATTTTGCCTATCCTCTTACCTCTGTCTGCATCCAGCTGACCACATCCTAGACCCAAGAAAATTAATTGATTTTATATTTATTTGCATTTTTCTTTTATTAGACCAACAAATATTTACTTATGTGTGTTCCATATAGTTTTATGTCTGGGAATAGGAGTCCTGCTATAAACAAAAAAAGCAATCCATGCCCTCCTAGTACTTAGATTCTGGTGTCATAGGTGTGAAAGAATCTGTGAGATATGACTTCTGTGATGACTTAGAGTATTCACAGTCCTGTAATTAGGAGTATTTTTCATGTGGTCAAGATATACCCTGAACTGAATGGTAGAAAATGTGTTTAGGCAAGTGGTTAGAGGCTGCTGCTGTCTCCTGGGGTGAGGATATAGGGTGAGCTGCTTTTCTGCCCGTTCAACATACTCAGGAGATCATTATGCCTTTTGAGCTCCACCTCAGTCCCAGCACCACCCATGGTGATGTCAGGGGTCTGTCTGGAGTAGCCTGCACAGTTCTGAGTTTCTACAGCTCTGTCAAGGAGCTCCATCTTTAGTAGCTGTGAAAGATTGATTCTCTTCAGTGCATACAACTTGTCATTTTCATAATGTTGGGCACTTTATATAATCTCTCTGCACTTTAATAATTACCTTCTCTAAAACAGATATGGTAAAAAAAATTATTGGGGGATTAAATGATGAGAATGCTACTCCACAAAACTTTCCTTTATTCACTAGGGTATTCTAAATAATGAGAGTAGTGCCCAGGCCTCCTTAAGTATTTTTTCAACCAGTAGAATTAGGAATAAATGAATGATATAGTGAATACAAAGCCCCTGAAACAATACCTGGTATTTAAGAGTTCATTAAATGGTATTGTTATTATTGTTGTTATAATTGTTATTATTTTAAAATTTGAATGCCCTGTGATTATGTTGTGGTTGTGTTACAAGTGCTCTTCCCACTTGCCATGAGAAGACAGTCTTTCTGTCTAGGCTCATGGTGACGGGTCTGTATGGTATTGCATGTTCCCAGGAAGAAGGCCTGGGGCATGGGCCAGAACACATGGTCTCCTGTTTCCTGACTCTGTACTTTTTTGGGGCGAGGCACTGAGATGACCTTCTGCTACCCTTAGAGAGGATCTTGTCTCTGACTTCCTCTCCAGTACTGAACTCAACTTTCCCATCATCTGACATCAAGTCCAATCATTAGTCCCACCCAGCACTCAATTCTTGCCCTCACATATTGTATCTCTCTGTAGAGCGTGGACTCCTGCCCTGGATGAATTGGAACTTTACCTTCCCTATCCAGGATTTGGTTGGTGTGGGTTGGCACTATTCATGCTGTGGTATTTTCTGGTTTCTTGTCATTGCTGTTCTCCAGTCCCTGACTGTCCCTTGATATCTCCCTCTGTGCCTTCTGGTTCATGAACATGTTGTGGACAGAATGAAATGACTTTGACATAACAGAAATCCTCACTGCATACTTAGGGAAAGATTTAGCCAACTTGCAACCCTTAAATATGCTTAGTTCTTCAGAGTATGACAGAAATACCTTTCTACTGAAATTTGTATTAATGATGGTTTGGAAAATGTTATTTGGAAGCTCGGATGTTATTTTAACCATCTTCTGTGCAATAAACAAAGGAAAGAAGGCATGAATCTGTTGTTTCTAAAACTGCATAGTTATGTGTCTCTTCATGATGGGGATAAGTTCTGAGAAATGTGCAGCTCTGCAAGTGTTCATTGTGTGACCATCATAGTGCATACTTGTGCAAACCAATATGTCTACAACCTCACTTGGTGAAACAATCTTATGGGCCCAGGGTTGTATATGTAGTACATATGACACCTTGCTATGCAGGGCATGACTTTATTGAGACCCTTTGAAAATGACATTAGTAAATTTTTGATTCCACTTTGGATTGGGTTGCTTGGTCCTTTCAAAAGCATCCATTTACAACTTGAATAAGAACTTGTTTTTGTGGCTAGTTTAGCAACTATCACTTACAGGACACACTTCTAAAATACTTGTGTAACTGTACATTGTGTGGCACTTTAACACTTTACTAATATAAGAAAATAAAGTGATCCTTGCTTTTAGGATAATATACATTACTACATTGCACATACTACACTTAGCACATGGTTTGGTCTATATTCAGCTAGTCCTTAGGAGAGATTGCTCCATGTTTCAATGTGACATTTTTATGGAAGTATTTGGTTTTTGAGGCTGAAGATAAATAGCTAAGAGTAATGTACATATGGATCATTGAAACCATGAAAGGGATTTAAATTAAAGGTCCCAAGAGGGGGATGCTCAATAATTTTGGCTTTTATCTCTGTTTAGAAAATGTAGTCACTAGTGTGATAGCTATGATCCCAATCTGCAGAGGAATGACAGAGGAAAGGTTGGGCTGAAGTGTAAGAGTCTGAGCTGATACTTATTTTGTACCATTTTGGGTACTTTGGTAATTCATATGTCCTCTATAAGTGAGTTGCCACTGAGGATATCTAGGCATAGAAAATGTAGTTTAATTTTTAACCTGAGCAATTGTGAATGATGCCAAAATGCATCTTTCCTGAGTATGAAGAGATATGAAGATAACTTATAACCCAGATACATAAAACTATTGTCAAAATATTGAATTAGCAACCAAGGATGTGAATGTTTGAAAAGACTGTGGAGTAGATGAGATTACCATGGATTTTCTGGATGTTGAAATCAGGATGGAACTGACTTGCTAAATTAAATGGGACACTACGTTTTAGGATAGAAATTTATACTTTTTTTTTTTTTTTAACCAGGGATGAAACCCAGCAGTGCTTAATCACTGATCCACAACTCCCAGTCCTTTTTATTTTTTATTTTGAAACAGGGTCTTACTAAGTTGCTTGGGGCCACACCAAGTTGCTGAGGCTGGCTTTGAACTTGTGAATCTCCTGCCTCAAACTTCTGAGATGCTGGAATTAGAGGCTTGTGCCACCATGCCTTGCAAGATACTTATACTTTCATTAAGTAAAGAAAATATATTGAAAATTTGATTTAATGGGGATAAAAGGTGAAATAGCTTTGAAACTAGAGGCTGATTTAAATTAATATTATCATTCCTTAAAATATGGTTTCTCAACATTCCTGGAAGTTTTGCCATTCCTTTAAGTCAGCTCAGCCTGTAGAAGCTGACACTAGATTCTAGATCTGCTCTAATAAAACCTTCAATAAAGTGTTACATTTTACCCCATTTTTATGTATAGAGTGCATTTTGATTGGGAGGAGGGAAGGTGGGTGGAGTGAGTGTAACTGTTGAAAGTGCAGTTTGGGGTCAGACTCCGTGGGTTTGGAGATTAGTCATCTCACTTACTAATTGTGTGAGCCTGAGTAATTTAACCTACTTGAGTCCCAGATACTTCAACTTCAGATAATAAAAGCATCAACCTCTTGGGTTACTGTGACGATTAAATGAGTATCTCCATGTATAACACTTAGCACATGGTTTGGTCTATAGTAAATATACAGATATTAGGTGCTATTCTTATATTTTTAACCATATTGCCCTGTACCCACAGAGGGAACAATGTACTTTTGGCATAGGAGAAAAAAGCCTTTTTTAAAAGTTATGCATTGATTATCGACTGGTTAGCTCCTTATTCCAGTTGTGCAAACCAACTCACACTTAGAAGGAGGGATGGGAAAAGATGTGCATTGTGGGGTTAGGAGAGCAAATTGTAAAACTGACCTGGGAAGTCACCGCCATTGTATATGTTATGAGTTACTGTCATTGAAGACCAGTGCTTTCTCCTTGCTGTGCGAGCCATTCTGACTGTTATGAGAGGTTGACAGCAATCACTGGTGTGCTTTATATGACTTTTTACTAGGAGAGTTATTACCTGCTGGACGACTGTGTTGCCAAATCTTATTTGGCAAATAGGAATAACCAGAGCACCATTCTCACTCACTACACATGGAATTGGTCAACATCCAACTAAAGATCCTACAGTAAAATGTGCATCAATTGATAAAACTCACTCATAGGGAACAATTGGTACACATATGTGGCAAATGTGTCTTTGTATATATAATGTACAACTACACATAAATTATAATTCTGAGGAGAAAACAATATCAAAATGTTCATTACAACATAAATATACAAAGTGCTTTGACACTAAAATTGATGACTGTGTAATTTATTTTCCTCTTGGGAATCAACTGAGGTATTGATTCCACAGCAGATGTATTTTGATTAAGATCATGGCAAGATGTGTTTAATGGCAATTCCAAGTTATTAGAATCTAATACACTTTTGAAGTTTAGTCATCTAAGATTGTATGTATATGATCTTAGCTTAGTGAGATAAATCTATCACTATTTTGTTCCAAGGACTGTATCTTCAATACTATAATTATCATGTACTGTTTAAGAATCATGCCTATGTGTTTTGAACATGCCTGAATTTAAGATAAGTAGGATTAGACTCATGCATATGCTTCTCATATATTTACAACACAATTTTTGGGCATATATACAGATCGAATCTGTACTGCTTAAAAGAGTTCAGCAGTTGAGACTTGGTGCCCTGACTGTGAACATTGCTATTTATAATGTTTATTATGTTTATGGCTATAAATGATTCTGTGAAATCATAGTAGAATTATTTTTAGTGAAAGCTTGATTTAGTAAAAATAGAATATGTATATTTTCTTACTTTTACAGGAAAATAAATTGTACATACTGACTCCTACACATGTTGTAGAATGAATTATTCAAGACCAACAATGGAAATTTTAAAAAGCCATCATGAGAATATAGTGTTATTTACATGTACTAAATGGAACTTGAATCCAGTCAAGTTTTCATGATTTATCAGATTTAACTTCAAAGACTCTGGTTAGCTTGCATTTTTTAAACTACTGAGTTTATCACAGCTAGTGGGGAAGATGGTTTAAGTATATCAGTTGTAAACTGGTACAAACACTAAAAGGGACCTTAGCCTCAAATCAGATTCTAACCATTCATTTAACCTGCCTTCAATTTTTGTTTATTTTTTCAAAGAACCAACTATTTATTTTGTTAATTTTTCGATTGTTTCTTTTGTTTCAATTTCAATGATTTCGGCTCTGATTTTAACTATTTCCTGTCTTCTACTACTTTTGGTGTTGGTCTGCTCTTCTTTTTCTAGGGCTTTGTGCTGTAGTGTTAAGTCGTTTATTTGTTGATTTTTGCTTCTTTTGTTGAATGTGCCCCATGAAATAAATCTTCCTCTAAGTACTGCTTTCATAGTGTCCTAGAGATTTTGATATGATGTGTCTTTGTTCTTGTTTACTTCTAAGAATTTTTTTATTTCCCTCCTGATGTCTTCTGTTATCCATTCATCATAAATAGCGTATTATTGAATCTCCAGTATTGAATCTCCAGGTATTGGAGAAGTTTCTGTTTTTTATTCTGTCATTGATTTCTAATTTCAATCCATTATGATCTGACAGAATACAAGGTAGTATCTCTATCTTCTTGTATTTGCTAACAGTAGCTTTGTGGCATAAAATATGGTCTATTTTAGAGAAGGATCCACGTGCTGCTGAGAAGAAGTGTATTCGTTCTTTGTTGGATGATATATTCTATATATGTACATTAAGTCTAAATTGTTGATTGTTTTATTGAGATCTATGATTTCTTTGTGCAATTTTTGTTTGGAATATCTATCCAGTGGTGAGAGAGGTGTGTTAAAATTGCCTAGTGTTATTGTGTTGTGGTCTATTTGATTTCTGAAATTGAGAAGGATTTGTTTGATGTACATGGATGAGCCAGTGTTCAGGTCATAGATATTTATGATTGTTATGTCTTGCTGATTTATGACTTTACAGAATTGCTCTGTCTTTTCTCCTCCTTTGCTTAGTTAGGTCTTCCTTATAAGGCATCTCCTCCCCTTTTCATCTGGGCAAGACCTCCTCCAGGGTAGGAAGCAAGATCAGCTCATCTTTCATTGTACACCAGTCCCACAATCTGTGGGATGCTTTAGCAAGGCAGGTTTCTAGAGCCATTTAAGAGGTTGGGGAGTTGAGGTCTTGGCTGGTGGTAGGAAGGCTTTCCTGAGACCAGCTGGTGGCATGCTAAGCTGGCTACTTCAAGCCACAGAAGCAAGTGACCCATCAGGGTTTGAGACTCATGCCTGATGTTCAAACAACCATAGACCCAGATGAAAGATTTTTAAATTTGGAACAAATTAACTGAGCTCATAAGCTATGTATTAGAATGCAGAATCCACTCCCTCTCCAAAATGGACAAGTTAAAAGCAGGACTTTAAGAAAACGTGTCCTCCCAATTTTGAAAATAATGTTCATTTCCTGGAAAAAAAGATGACAGTAATTTGTTTTCTTATTTTTATTACCTAATAGACAAGGCAGTGTGGACTTTTTAAATGTTCACTAGTTAACTTGAGTAAATTTGCTTTTAATATCTTACTGATTTCTCAGCAAATATTTGGGATAAGAGGCACTGTAAATATTATTTCTTTTATTATTTTCTTTAAAGAGTCAAGAAATATGAGAAATGGAGCTTCATTCTACTGCACTCTGTTAGTATTATATGGTAATAATAAATTGAATTTCTGATTTGTTGGAGTTGCTTTTTCATAGAAAATTAACTCTATGGAGAAGAAAACATCAAGATTTAGAAATTACAGTAAGCTTTGTCACCCCTGTAGCTAAAATTTTTCAGATCTTTCTTATACTTAAGAGCACATTAGTAGTGTTATGTGTTTACATCTGTAATTGAGGCAAAGATAACTATTCTAAAAACACAGTTTTAGTCATACCATGTTCTTAATTTAATTGGGATTATTAGGTTCTGTACACATGTTTAAACAATCCTGATTGGGGCCTTAGGTGTACACTGACATGGGGCTCTCTAGCACCATTCAGATGTTACTCCAGAAAATTCCTACAGCAACAAAAATGAGTAGAAAATAAATTTATTCTTCTTAGAAATGTTTGAAATTTTGTTGTGAACCACAACATAAATAAGTTTGTCCTTCCAGGAGATGGTGAATTGAGGCAAACCTATACTAGAATAGAAAAAATATATTTTGTTCCTTACTTATGACTTTAAGAATTCAGTTTTTTGATGGTGAGGGTGTACTGGGTATTGAACTTGGGGTCACTCAACCACTGACCCAAACCCCAGTCCTGTTTTGTATTTTATTTAGAGACATGGTTTCACTGAGTTGCTTAGTGTCTTGCCATTGCTTGAGGCTGGCTTTGAACACTAGATACTCTTGTCTTAGCTTCCTGAGCCATTGGGATTACAGGTATATGCCACCATGCCTGGCTAAGAATTCACTCTTAATTTAAGACTTATATTGACTTTCTTTAATGTAGTGTTTGGGGAAATGATGATGTAGAAATTCACATTTGATCAGAATTGCCATGATATAAAAATTAAATGAAGCCAGAATTATATTATCTCACTTTTAATTATTTAAGCCTTGAGAGTATATAAAATATTTTTAATCTTATTTTCCTTTTATTGCTGTCTGTACACCAGGCAACCTCTAGGACTAAGGAAGAGAGAAACTTGCCTTATATTTTCTTCCATTTTTAAGAAAGTACGATAAATTGTTACAGCTCCATAAAAATTGATGTCAGGTTTTCACATTGCAGTTTTTTACAGGTTGACCTCCAACCTAGAGGTAAGAGGATCAGACTGATTACTTCAACTTCTTGGTCATTATTTCAAATGAAAGTTCACAGTGGGGGGGATAATTTGTTATGATGATATTCTCATTTAATTATACTTCATTGTTAAAGAATTAGGTAGGCTGTACCAAAGTACCTACCAGGAAGGAAGACATTATCAGATGTCCTCTTTTGATTCTGTATAACTAAATCTCTCTTCTTTCTCACTCTTTCTCTCTCTCATTCTCAGAATATCAACACCTTTGAGAAGAGAATATTAGTTATTTTGATTATTCATTAATTTGATGAAATGCTGGCAGAGTCAAAACAGAACTTTTGGAATCTGAACAAGGGGTAAGCAGAAGTTTTCAGTGTCAACCACCTCTTTCCTTTTATGATCATGCCATTCATGTCCAGAGCATCCTGAGTTTTCCAGAGCACTTTTGTTTTCCCTTGCCTAGATTTTTCTCAAATAAAAATTATCTGAGATGGTAATTGATTCTCACCCAGTTTCAACCTCAACTGTTTCTCCCTTGGAAGGGATAGCATTCTGAAATTAGGGAGGTACATTGGCCTTCTAAGAACACTATGACTCTTTAAATTTGGTGGATGCTTTGAGAAGAATGAAAATTCACTCCAAAGAGGAATCATTAAGAAATGAGAAGGGGATTTAACCTCATTTCAAAAGATCTAGGTTCTTTCTAAGTTAAGAAGTAACAGAGCACAGGGAAGAAGTGACAGAGCACAGGGAAGAAGTGACAGAGCACAGGGAGTGGAAAAGTTACTGTTTGTTGGATGAACTTCTCTTTTACTAAAAAAAATTTTTTAGTTGAACAAAATACCCCCATTTTTATCTATTTATGTGGTGCTGAGGATCATGCGAGGCAAGCACTTTACCACTGAGTTACAAACTCAGCCACGAATTTCTCTTTTGACATTGTATTTACATCCCAAAACACACACATTTTTTTTTTCTTTTTAACTCCAGGAAGAGTAGGGAATGTGTGATATAATTGAGGTCAGTGAATTTTAAAAGTGCCTGAAAACAAAACAAAGTTTATATGTATATGGCGTCATACTGAAACAAATTGATAAATAAATTTATGGATACTAAAGCTATAAGGACTAAGAGCACAGATTTCTTCCAAAGGACATAGGGCATTACATTTTATATTTGTTAACTTCACAACCCATCTAACTTAAAGCATACGGGCAGTATAATATGAAAAGTTCATTGTTCATAGACAGCATTGCCGTTTCTCTGTATATATAAAGGAGAAAGCGCTGCTTATGTGCCTGAGTACTTGTTAGCTATCTGTCTTATTAAATCAGCAGCACTGAGACAGTGCAGATAACTGACACAAAGACATAAGTAAATGTATAATCTTTACTTTATTAATGTATCTTCTTCAAAAATACCCCATTAAAATTAGCAATGGTTTGTTCTTGAACACTCAGAAAATTTTAGACATGAATAAAATCTGTTATAGAAAATCATTATGAATATTGATTTCATCTGCAATCCCACAGAAGGGGTAGGATACAAGTGTACCACAAGGATTTCATGATGGCAGCCGAGGATTCAGATCCAGATAGTGGTAGTTAGAGAGTCTCAGTAACTTCTATATTGCCGAGCAGTGGGTGTTGGGGTGTGTGGCATCTTCCTTTACAGAGGAAGACTGTGTTTGAGACAGATCTGGTTATGGTAGAGGCTGTTATTTCACTGTTATTGTTCAGTGTTAATTTGTGTGACTCTGAAATAAACTTTGTGGGATATGTCAACCATGTAGACCTGGTATAAAGACACACTTTCAAGGAGCCAGACCAAGGCTAAGGCCGTAGAGCATCATGAAGGAGAAAACTGTGGCAGTTATTAAAATTTCATTGTTCAAAGACAGCCTTTCATGAAGAGTCATGTGTTCAACCTGGTTTTCAAACCAGACTTTATGGTTAAACTCCAGAGATCCTCCAAAATATATAGGTATTTTTAACCTTGATGAATTCATCTAACAAGAAGAAGGGTTTGTTTCATTTAAAAAAAAAAATCTGTTGACTTGTTTCATTTCTCAAAGTCTAGATGCATGACCATGAGTTTAATAAAGTAAGTTTCTGTTTGGAAACTTACAGACATCATAATATCTCATTCAGAGAAGATGGCCTTTTTATTGCTTGTGGGGGAAAAAGTGAAAAAGAAATCTGTGTTTCACAGTGCTGCTTTCATTTCATAATACTTTAACTTGAGTAGCAGTAAATCCATTCAAACTGTACTTGTTAGAGGAAGGCAGAAACTACAGAACACCTACAGTCAGAAACTGTGACCTGGACTGATGGTCAAAGTCAGGACTGAGCAATATCACGAACAGTCTGGTCATTTTTAACAATATCCAGAGAATTCTTTAATCTTTACTGTCATCATTTTTCAATTTCAAGGTAACAATTATGTGAAAGATTTAAATGTTAAGAGAAAAAAAAAGAAAGGCCAATATTGCAGAGTTTTTACAGTGTGAATAAAAACCCACATACATTGTTTGTAAAAAAAAGAAAAAAAAAAACATTTTGTCCTTAAACAGAGAAAGGAAAAATTGTGGGTTCCTAATATTATTTAATGTCAGTTCAATAAAATCAGTTTTCTCCCATGTGGATGGAGTACATGTTGATATTCTAACCCTAATTTAAATTGTGCATTTTGGAAGTATATAAAAACTGTATGTTTTTTCTTAGTTTTGTATGAACTTCTTAAATATGAGAATTATAATTTTGTTTTCTCTTATGATAAAGCTTCAAGAGAAGCAGTTGTAGTGTTTAATGAAATATATTATAACTTAACTCTTTGTAGGTACAATAATTTAAGATATAAAATCTGAATTTTAGTGATTTTCAGTCTTGGCTATGTCACTGGATTTTTCATTGCTGGTGATGAGGCAGATGGTATATACCATATAATTTCAGAATCTCATGTCTGCTTTTAGATAAAGAGTGCTAGAATTGTAAAGATTTTATAATTCTTTCCTTATTTAAAGTTAAAGACTGACTGAAGATTTATTCTTTGTAAGCAAATATAAGCATGTTATTGAAATTTAAATAATTGCATGTGTGATTATGGGTTTTGAAAAAAGTGTGACATGTTGTTTATAGGAAACAAAAAATTAGGGAAACTCACTTGTGTCACAGCAGTGACTGAGTACCCGGAGTTGGTACAGTGGTTCAGTCTACCATCGCCCAGAAAATCCTAGTTTTGAGATTCTATCCTGACACAGGAAGCAAACTTTAGTCTTTGGGGAAGAAAACAAGTAATTTTTCTTTCAGGCTGAGGCAGCATTTTAAAGATGCACCACCATACCCAACCCTGCCTCCATGTACCTTATAGTCATATGATGCTCTCTCTCTGCTTGTTCTAAGTAGTCCCTTAAAGCTTCTGTGAGCTGGTCTTGCAAGTATCCTACCCCAAGAAATTCATGACCAGATGAGCACATTTCAGAGTTTAAAGGAAGACTGTGGACCATGCCAGGTCAGATCTCTGAGTCAGTTTTGACAGTCTTGCCCTTTTCTCTGAATGAGAATTATGGCATCAGAACTTGGTCACATCAAGCTATATCTTAACATTTCTTCCTTGTATCTCTGATAGTTCCTGATATGTGGTCATTGTTTAGTAAACATATGGTATATATAACTAGCCTGATAAAGTATATAAAACCCTCAATAGTTAGTTGTGAACCTACTTTGTCTGCCTCATAGGGTTATTATGAACATAAAAATCAAAATTGTTAATATTGGAAACATGTTGTGCCCAAAGGCTTGAGACCCCACAAGGACCACCAGAGACCACGATCAATGCAAGCAGCAAAGAGTCATTTATTAGCGAGTTCGAACCCGGTCCTCTGCGTCCTTAATCAACGACGCTAGGAGAGGCCCCGAGCCCTCGTCAGCAGGGTTTTTATAAGGAAAAGCAAGCAGTTTTACAGTGTTCTTCTAATTGGCTAACATTCGAACAGCTAAACCTCCCCTGGTTGGGTCCGGTCAACCTATTTGATTTTCATTGGGTCCGGCCAGAACTGGACGGTCCTAGAGGAAGAAGTGGGGAAGGAACAGGTGAACTATTCAGGAGCTGAGTCGGGGCTAGGCCCTGCTCTCGTCCTTGACGGATAAGGTCTCTAGGCAACTGCACATTCCTCGGACAAATATCTCTTAACAACCTTGGTAAGCACAGGGGCCCAGCAGTCCTGTTTGTCCTTGAGACAGTTAGCAGCACAGATACCACCTTGCTCTCAACAAACACACATTTCACTTGTGCCACAGGTCTCCAGCTTGCAGTTGTGTGAACCAGACGGGCATGGCAGCACATGGGCATCAGTTCTGGGCACCTACTGTTTGGATTTCTCCAATTCACAGTTCAGTTGTTTGATATCTAAGTCGATTATCCTGAAACATGACTTCAGTTTCCTTCCAGCTTGTCGGTAATACAGCACATGTTGCTAAACAGTCCATAGGAAGGGCATGTGCTCTTATGATATGCTTCAGGGGCACAGCAAGGAGTGTTTAAGTGACTTTATCTGTGACCTTTGGTTCTTGTGCCCTGTTGTTAATAGGACCTTCCCAAATGCTGTCAGCCTTTGGATGTTCTAACATGTTATTAAGCAAAGAACTGTAGCAGAAAGAAGAGTTTTGGAACTTCTACACTCAGATAAGGAAGTACGCAGAGATAGCATACTGCCTCAAAGACAAAAAATTACAATTTTATTTTTGGTGCTGCAGTTTACCAACTTGAATGACACTGGGAAGTTCCTTCAAATCTCCAGCTCTCTCTGGCCTCATCTGTACAGTGGGGGCTATATGAGTCAGTTTTTCCAGGTTTCATCTGACACCTTGTGATCCTTGGGAAGGACAAGGAGTGAGAGAAAACATTTCTAATTAGGAGTTTAACAATATCAGTACAACAAAGGTACTTGTGAGTGAAAGTAAATAACAATGTAAGACTTTAAAGGGAGACAGACTTGAATTCACATTCTTGTTCAGCCAGGTACCAGCCTAGTGGAATAAGTTTAGTCTCTGTCAACCCAGTTATCTCAACTGGGAGGTGGAACTTATCACTCAAAGTCATAGGAGACTGTTTACATGTTGCAGGTGGTGAATAAATATTTTCCTTTTGAAAAGTAAATGGGAGGGAAAGGCGGTATCACTACCATTTCTTTTGCTACATGTTTCACAAAATGTTTAATATAGATTTTGGCATCTCTGTTACCCCATGTAGATTGAAGGTGGATCTCAAAATGAAACCCTTATTTTTTTTAACTTTAATTTTTATTAAAGTGTATCTGTAGAAATACTTCAAATCCTGATTAAATTTTATCAGGGGAGCAAAAGAACAATAAAATGAGAATATAATTATATGTGATATTATTCTTTGTTTTCATAATGGTTTTGTCCACACCTTTAAAAAAAAGTAGTTCTGGGTTCATTTACTTTTAAACTATTTATTGAACTGGGCACAGTGGTGCACAATGACTTGGGAGGCTGTGGCAGGAGAATTGCAAGTTCGAAGCCAGTCTTAGCAACCTAGTGAGGCCCCAAGCAATTTAGCAAGGTCCTGTCTCAAAATAAAAAATGAAAAGAGCTGGGGAGTAGCTTAATGATTGACTACCCTTGGATTCAAGCTCTGGTACAAACCAAACAAAAAACACTTACTAAAATATTTAGAGTTGGAATTATAAAAGGGTTTGAGATTTGCTGCCTACTTAACTGGGAAGGGAGAATGGACAGGAATAGATATGAAATAAGACTGGTCATAATCCTGTCATGACTGACTGGGTGACAGCTGTGGGGGTGTGTTGTTTATCCTTATATTGTATGTTTGACAAAACAAAATTTTTTTGGTACTAGGGAGTGAACCCAGGAACACTACCACTCAGCTACATCCTTAATCCTTTTCATTTTCAATTTTGAGTCAGGGACTCCCTCAGTTACCAAAGCTGACCTCAAACTTGCAATTCTCCTCCTTCAGTCTCTGTTGCTGGGATGGCAGGCATGTGCCACAGCTTATTTGAAATTCTTTAAATTGTTTCAAAATGAAAAGAAAAGATCTTTAAATAAAAAATACACAGGGAAATAGGTGCAGCAGCATTGGCAGCATTGGAGAAAAGCATGAAAGAAATATTACTTGCTTGGTCTCCCTCTTTGTCTCCTAAGAAACACACCTGTGTGGCAGTGAGGGCACTGCTCCATCTCCCTGTGCCAGTTGCAGGTGCTGTAGTCCTGGATTACACACCCTCTGAATTGTGGACTGGCATAAAAAAGTTGAAGTAGCGTGGTACAGAGAGAAAGTGCCTGGGTATTGTAACAACTCTAAGTGTTCCAGGTTGCCAGTAATTGAGTGGTGAAAGAGTTCAGTGTTTCCAGTTGGGAGAGCCTAAAATCCCTTGGCCACTGCCCAGAATCAAGGTTGGGTGCAGGGGCTGGCGTTGGCATGGAGTGGGCTGGTATAAGTTCACATGTATATGCCAGGTCTCACTAGCAGAAAATATCAGCCTTGCTAGGCATAGATTCCCATGAGCACCCTAATTTTTCAGATAAGACAAAAGAGGACAATGGAAACTTGGTCTTCTCCCTTTAGGCAACTTGCAGTAAATTTGCCAAACTGTCCTACATGACATTTAGAACCTGGTGTTTTTTTTTTTGTTTGTTTGTTTTTTTTTTTGCGGTACTGGGGATTGAACCCAGGGCCTTGTGATTGCGAGACAAACACTCTACCAACTGAGCTATATCCCCAGCCCATAACCTGGTGTTAAAGGTTTTTCTCTATCACAAAAAGCTTCTTGAAGTAACTCTAATGTAACTTAGGTTTTATGTTCCTCCTTATTCTTCCTCACCCCCGCTCAGGAACTTATGAATAGGCAGCACTCAATATATAGTGATTCATTCAGATACTGTCTGTTGTAAGTGGGAGCCTGTTTCCCACTCTATAGATTGGAGAATATTTTAAGATTGATAGTGTTTTGAAAAAGACCCCAAATTTTAAGCTTAATAAAGAAATATATACAGATGCTATGGAATGCTTGTTTAAGTGGCATTTGCATTAAAACCCAGTAGCATTGTTGAAGCAGGGGGAAGGGGACCAACAGCAAACCCAATTTTCCCTCAGTAAGCCTCTATATTTAATTTTACATTAAAGATTTAACATACATTTGTGCATAAAGGCTTAGTAAGACAGTGTTACTTTAATGAATATCAGGTTGAGAAAAGGAATTGTTAAAAATGCCACTTGGATCACACTTCAACAGAATTTCATTATTTCCTCTCCTAATGTAGAACGGGGTCCAGCATTGCTAGTAAATTGGTAGAATTATCTTGTAAATATGAATTTGCCTATCATTTAATACTCTCTGATGACCGACTGCTTGAAGTCCTTGGTTCTATAGTGAAATATTTGTGTGTCACTCCCTGGCTCCAAAGACCAACATGTAGAATGTGCTTCTGCTAATGGAGAAGACCTTTAGAAAAAGAAAAAAGAAAAGCAGGAAAAAAATCTGCACTTAAAAAATTCATGTTTCAGGGAAGAACTATCCTACACTAAAGATGCAGATTTGGACTGATTTTAAAAATGTCAGAATGGCCAATAAATATATTAATAGAAATAATTGAAAATCAATGAGCTCTGATAGTAATTACAGATAGTACCCAAGGACAATATAGCAGGCAGACAAATTCTTTCCCTCAGGGCCTGCCCTAGGCAATACTATGAAGTTGGTGATTCTGCCCTGTTTCCTTCCCTTTATTAATATACTTTCTTTATCAACTTTATTCTCTTGTCACCCACAATTCACAGACCCCCAATCCTCTGATTGTGCCACAATGGTTCAAGGTACCTACAGATGACCAGTTGAAACTGCAGTCTCATTAATTGTAGAATGTAAAATGTATCCTTTCTAAGAGTTTTATAGGGTCAGTGCTTTGTGAAAAGGAATACTTCTTACAGAAATTTCATGCTCCAAGTAATTTGGGGATTTTGAATTGAGGCAAATTAACCTTTGCAGAACATTTCAGTTTAGGGAAGATTGTGATCTATTTGTCTTTGGGTGGAAGAAAAAAAATCCATATATTTCCCTCTCTCTGGATGTGTTTTATTATGCTACCATTTGCATACTGTTCAGAGTTCATTAAAAACCTCCCCATAAATATCCATTTAACCTAAACTTGGAGGACTTTTACTTCTGATGATGAAAGATTAACTCCTGTGGGAATTGACTTCCTGCCATAAACAAACAGAAAACCAAGCAGATTATTGGAAACATCTTTTACATGTTGGACAGCAGGCAGTGATCCTTGGAAAAAGAGCAAGAACAGAGTCAAACTGTATTGTTGCCTCAGCTTCCTGTCTGGGCACTGTCTGGGCTGAGCAGGAAGAGGGAACCCAGCAGGGCCTGGAGTCTCATGGGTTAGGCAGGGATTGGAATTTGGAAAGATTGGGGCAACCAACTCCTAAATTGAACAGAAGGGAGTTGTACAAAGAAAAAGCTCTGGAGATCTTTAAAGGGTTCCCTGAAGGTTTTTTTTTTTTATTGTAAACAAATGGGATGCAACTTGTTTCTCTTGTTGTACATGAAGTAGAGGCGTACCATTTGTGTAATCACACATTTACATAGGGTAATGACGTTTGATTCATTCTGTTATTTTTCCTTTCCCCCACCCTTTCCTGAAGGTTTTTGCTGAGCACATATCTTCCTGAGAGTGGAGGAAGGCAATAGGCCAAACAATTCCTGGAGCACAGTTGAAATTCACACAAACCAGAGTGGAGAATCATGTTCATACCTGGGACATTAGGTGAGATCTCAGAAGGGTCACAGCTTAGTAAAGTGTTTACGTACAGTTGGTCCAAGAATTATCAGGAACCTTCCTTGACAGACCTTGGGAGCCACAACTGAAAGGATAAAACTGATCTGCAGGTTCCTCAATTGTGTGGAAGAAAAAAAAATCTACTCCAAACAATCCAAGTTTTAGCATGAAATAATGTAAAAATTGCAGTGTCTAGCATTTAGTCAGAATTGTCAGATATACAAAGTAGGAAAATATAACTCAAGATCAAATGAAAAAGTGAGTTAACAGAAACATACACAGAAATGATAGAAATAGTGAATAAATAGGATTTTATAATCCAGGATTTGAGGAGAACCTGAACTTTACGACATAATATTAAATGTGAGATAGGAAAAATATATCTTAAATTTAGAAAATGAAATAGATGGCATTGATACAAACTGTAGAAGAAAAAGATCAATGTCTGAGTACAGAGCAATGAAGAGTATATAAAACAAAGCACTGGGAGAAAGACAAAATGAAGAACAGAACCTCCATGACCTGGGTGGAGGGTCTTCTTGTTTGACATTCACAGCTGCTCTCAGGATGAAAGGAGGATCAGAAACAGTACTTGAAGGAACAATAGCTGAACATTGTTCAAATATGATCGAAAATATACACACACAAATTCCAAGAGGTTCAGAGAACTGCAAGCAGGAGAACCACAACACAACACATAATAATCAAATTTCTAGAAACAAGTCATGAAGAGAATAGTTTTAAGAGCAGTCACTGGGGAAAATCACTTTATATATGAAGGAATAGAAGTTTGACTACTTGTCAAAAACCACTTAGAACAGAAAAACACTTTACACTTAATAAAAGGGAAATCTTATAGAAATTTATATCTAGACAAGAAACGAGCATCTGATATGCTGTAAAATATTTAAAACACCTTTTTAAAGACAGTTGACTGCTTAAAGGAAATGTAATAACAATGAATTATAAAGTTTAAAACATTGAAGGAAAATGACTAAGCACAGCACTTACCAGGAGAATGGATGTTGTAGGATTCTTCCAGGGGAAGTGATATGGTATTATATGAAGGAAGACACTTAACAAAAGTGATATAGTAAATCCTAGAGCAGCTGTGACCACACAAAATATCAGATAGTTGTTAAATCAGAGGAATGAACTGGAAACATTGAAAACAACATTGAGGTTATCTAACAGAAGGAAAGGAAAACAGAAAAGTGAACAAAGAGCAAATAGGAAGATTAGAAAACAAGCATCAAGGTGCTGAACTGAAACCAAACATACTGATAATTATATCAAATGGAAATAGTTTACTATTTCAATTAATAAATGGAACTACATGCCATCTGTAGGAAATCTCTAAGTATAAAGACCCAGATAGGTTAGAAGTAAAATAATCTAAAGTGATCAAATTCATGAAAACAAAGTTGAAAGTATTGCTAGGAGTTGTGTGAGGAGAAATGAGTAGTTTTTGAAAGGTATAGAGTTTCACTTTTACAAGATGAAAAGTGTTTTAAAGTTCTCTTTAAATGTGAATGTGGGTAACACCACTGTACTGTACACTTAGTTAAGTTTTATGTTACACATTCTTTATCACTAGTAATAAATTGTAAAAGTTAAAATACCAGAGGTCTGAGGTTATATAGTTGTATGAGAGCAAATATGAATCATAGCTAAAGGAGGATCTTAGCAGAAATTGCTTCAGATGGTTCAAAGGGAAAGTCACTTTTTTATACATTTCATAAGAGGAGCAACTATGTGTGAGTATATGGCCTTGAACTTAGATGTTGAGTTCTTCAGGGAATGTTTGCTAGGACTGCATCTCTCTGTATCTGGGGGAAGAAGGTTCTTCGTGTCCAATCATGTCATCCCATTAACTGTGTTATACCAAGGTTGGTCCTCAAATGTTGGAATTACTATGACTAATAACATTATCTTAAATTTTAGAAAAGTATAAGGAAACCTACATTTTCTTTGAAATAGAATCATAGAATGAAAGACACAATGTACATTTTTATGATTGGAAACATAGGGGACTGACTGGGGTTGTAGTTCAGTGGTAGATCACTTGCCTAGCATGTGCAAAGCCCTGAGTTTTATACACAGCACTAAAAGAAAAAAGAAAAGAATAGGAATGCAAACTTTTTCTTGATTGTTGAAATAATTCTGATGTAGTGCTTATTACACGGTATATATAAATATGATAATTTATGAGAATAAATGAATGGAATTCTTCAGTGTATAGCAATCCACTACATATGCACTTATTCTAGCATGTTTCTGTGGACTCCAAATCATGCTTCTGTCACTGACTTGTTTGGTTATTAATCTACAGGGTATATGGGTAATATTGAGGCCTTGAATTGCATCCTCAAATACTTTGCTGTAGTTTGATTAAACTTATATTAATAGAATGGAGTCATCTTTGTCTTTTTACATTTTATTGCATTTATGAACTGAAGTTAATATAGCTTCCTCATGTAACCTTTTGTTTTAATAAGCCAAGACAATTAAACAAATATTCTTTTTCATTCATTTAACATCATGCCTTATACTCTTGTCATATGAAGACATACCTTCTCATCTCTAAGTGAAGGTGATAAACTTAAAAAAATAGTACATCATTCTGCCTTCTTTGATGAAAATTGCATATAGTGTAGATTGACAGATCCAAGAAAACAACTTCAGAAACTTCAGAGAAATGTTTGTTACATTGAAAACAAATTTGTTGCACTATAGTTCTGGACTTAAGTGTAGTACATTTTATTAGTGATCCATAATTGCTATTATTAATTCATTAAAACTTTAGACATGACTGGGTCTTTATCTGAAGGTTGTGATTGGACAGTTTTGACTGCATCTTTCTGATGTAGTTGATCTCCATTGCTAGCATTCATTTGCTTTGTCACTGCCTTCCAGAGGTTTGCTTGTAGTGTTGTCATTGTCAATTAAAAATTCTGATTATGTTTATCTTTGATGTGGGTCATTTTCTTATATTCACTAATATAACTACTAGTTTAGTTTGACTTTGTTGTTACTTAAGCACAAGAGAAGTAGAAAATTTTGAAATTTCAAAAATTTTAACTTTTCCATATATCTCATTTTTAACATTTAGTGATCTACCTTTTCGAGTTTTGTAACTTATTAGACTAATAAATTTTTTAAGAAATTTTGCAGTCTTATCCTTGAATTTGACTTTAAGTACAAAGCCTATTTTACCTCATGCTAATATTAGTCTCCTAGAAAGATGGTAAAATTTTTCTTCTTTTGCTGTATTTCTAAATATTGTGTGCAATTGATCATTCCCTTTAAATTTCCTTGCCATGCTTTACTTAATGGCTCATCATGTATTTGTGGGGTGCTGCAATTATTAGTGTTTAGACTCCAATTAATATCAATACATATTACCCAGATCTTAATGTGGAACTCACTTCAGTCTTTCTCAGTATGTTCTGGCACGCACAAATGCCACACACAGACAGCAACTCTTTTTAAAAACCTGGTATTGCTTTAAAATTTATGTGTCAATAAGACATCAGCCAAGTGAGGAGATAGCTTGTTTTAGATCATGTTACATACAAACTGTTGTTAGCACAGATGAAAAAGTATAATGTCTTGATTTGTGGGCTAATGTTTTGATCAAGAAAATGATAAAGATAATTTGACAGAGGCACTTGAAGAGGAACCCATCTGAATAATGCAGCTGTATCTTGTTATAATAAATGAATTTAAAAAGTACAGATGGATGCCTTAGCAGTTCTCTAAAAGAAACAGAGAAGAAACAACAAAACTCAGAGTCACATTGCTGGATGGCATTTACTTTTAGATTTCTTCTTATGTTAGACTTTCTTGAGTCCTGGTCATAATCCTTCCATTGAACAGAAAATGAGACTCTCATCAACAATCATGTCAGGAAGTTATAATTATCTCATGGGAAGAAATGCAGGATTGTTAAGTACTTAGACTCTTATACATTGCCTTTGAGAATAACATTAAAAATGCTAGAAGGATGGGTTTGGGTTTTGGTTCAGTGGAAGAGTGCTTGCTTAGCATGTGTGAGGCACAGTGTTTGATTCTCAGCACCACATAAACATAAATAAATTAAAATAAAGTTATTGTGTCCATCTACAAAACAATATTTTTTAAAAGGGTGCAAAAGGAAGAAATATTTTAGGTTTTTGTCTTAACAGTAATTTTTTACACTGTGTTGAGAAAATTTAGTCCCTTTTAACCTAAAGAACATTATAGAATGTTTTGTGAAAATGTGGCCATTATGCCAAGTAACACCTAAGAAGTGCCATAAGGAGATTCTGGAAAAAGCAGCTCCATGAGCCTGGGAAAGTCACTTATCTTTCTCAGCCCAGTGACTGCTTCTATTGAAATATAGTGATCTTCTAACACTGCCAAACCCATGGTGGATTTTTAGAAATAATTAAGAGACCCTATGTCAGACAGCCAATTTACCATGCCTGGCAATATTTAATATAACAAAGGAGGACTGTACAGTGACAAAGAAATATGATGCTTGCCTCAGGGTAGTTTGAGCATTAAGTTTTTCAGTGCCCTTCTCCACTGTTTCTGGATCTCTTCCTCTTCTTTCTTCTTCATTCTGTACCTCTTTACTCGCTTTCTGATCCATCATAAGTATTTTAGTATAGTAAAAGTCCAACTATGTACACTTCTGTTATTTGACTTGTAAAAGTATCCTCTACCTATCTTGAGGATTTTGTGTCTAAATGGCGCATATAAAGTACAAGTCCATGACTAAGTTTTGTTTTGTACCTGTTGTCCCAAACTGTGTACTGTTTATCCTGATAGTATTTATGGAATTTGTTTTTGTAGCCCTTAGTATATCTCCAGGAAGTTCATTTGATTCTTTTAAAAGCAAATGTTAAAATAATTATACATCGGGATTCTAGCCCTGTGATCCACCACCCTCAGTGAGTGATTCGTTTTAAGCTCTTCCTGTTTGGGTTGACTTAGCAAGATTTGTTTTCCTGTTTAAAACTGTGGACAAAAACCCATGCTTTAGGAAGTCACTTACCCCAAGGTTCAGAGTGAAAAAAAGGGATATGGTGAAATAAAATTGCTGTTCTTTATCGCTTTGCTGCATTAGGGACGTTTTCAGTTGAGCCAAGGGAGCAAGAACCTATTATTCAGGAGCTGCTGTCACTGAGAAGATTTCTGTTCTCCATTTTGGAAACTGTATTAGAACTAAGGACTACATATCATGTATTACCAATAGGACCGGGCGAGCTAGCCTGTAATTTGGGCTGATATGTGCTACACCCCATGCATGCACAAACTCACACACACACTCAAATAGCAGGTTAATGGGAAGGCAGCATTTAGTTCTGAAGACAAGGTGGCCTGAAGACATTTCTATGGCAACAGAAAGGCCCCTACAGATTTTTGACTTTTAAAGTTGAAACTGTTTATTAGAGGCTGCCTGTTCTACAGACTGCAATGATTATTAGGTAGAGAAAGTTGTCCAATGTGGCTGGATGGGTTGGCTAGAGTTTTCTGATTGATTTGTTTAGCATGACTTTGAAATAAGTTCCCCAGGAATATTGAGAACCTGAGATCGTTGTGCTACTTGTCTCTGTAGGTGAAGCCGTGGCTAATTATAGGTTGTCTATTGAAGGTGAATGACATTGTTGACTAGACAACATAAACAGAACCACAAACACAATTCAGAATAGTCTATGTTAAGTGGATTTAGTTTGTATGGGCTTATACTGTGTAGAGAAGTCTGATTTCTTTCAAGGGAAAAGACATTTCCACCAAAGCAGACTTTGAATTAATCATACTGTCATTGAAGTGTTCTCCAAGGGCTTACAGTCTGTGATTTAGATTTCTCTTCTGTTTTTACAACTAGTACTCAGAGAACTTCCAGAATTTCTCTTGATTCTTGGCATAAAATTAAAATCATATGAGTCAACAAAATTCTCTCCCTGTTTAGAATGTGTTTGGAGTGTTTTGTTTCCCTCCATTTATAGTCATGAGCACCATATCTATTAAGCCAATACAGTGTCATTGCTAATGGGAAACCATAGAAAAACTTGACTAATTTTGGCAGCAAAATTATTTTACTGCACATATTTTTAAAGAATGAGAATTTCAATTGTAGTTTTGCAAACATCTATATTTTGTTGTTTGATTTGTAAGATTTCTAGGAGTTTCTCATAGAAATTCTAAGAGTTTCACAGTTAATATTCTTTGCATCCAATTGAATTTATCATAAGTAATGTGATTACATAAAAACCTTATGTGGACACCATGTAATTATTCCCTTAATATGTAGACATCTGAGTGAATTAATTTTATTGAAGTTTAAAATCATGCTATAATGTATTATTTTTAAAACATACTAATGGTTTTAGGATGTATTCTCATGGCAGCTATTGTAACTTGCAATTAATAAAACTTTTGAAAAGTGATTAAGAACAAAATGGTTTTGCCTATGAGGTAAAATGAAATAGCATACATGAATTTTCTCTTTAATATATGAAGCTCTAATTAGATGCTGACTCTTCCTTGGCAAAACATGGTTTTGCTTGGATAGTTTTATATTCACTATGGGTTATACCTCTAATGATGACTAGAGCTCCAATTTGTTGAACAATGTTAATTTGGTAAAATATAAACATGAAATAATTTGATATTTTTCCTGAATTTAGTAGAAAATTCTCATCCCTTAATTGACATGTCAATTATTTTCTTTTTTTCTTTTTTTTGGGGGGAGGGGTTGAGTATTTGGGATTGAGCTCAGAGCCCTCAGCTACTGAGTCACATCCTCATCCCTATTTTCTATTTTATTTAGAGACAGGGTCTCACTGAGTTGCTTAGTGCCTCACTGTTGCTGAGTCTGGCTTTGAACTTGTGATCCTCTTGCCTCAGCCTCCTGAGCTGCTGGAATTACAGGCATGCATCATGGCACCTGGCCAATTATTTTAAATAACTTAGTGCTGATTTGGATATTTAAAGAAAGCAACCTTTCATTCAGTTTCATTATTCAGTCTAACACATGTTTTTAAGCTCCTCTCTTCTCTTTTCCAAATGACTCATGGGAGAGTAGTAAATTCTGTTTCTTTATGTTTCTGTGTCTCTGTGGAATTTGTTACAGGGTAAGGGGGTCACATTAATGGTCTCTGGGTCATTTCCCTTTTCCATTTCAAACAGGTAAGATTGGAGGGACCAAGGAAAGAAGGCAGTAGTGAGAGACACTTTGCAATCTGACCTGGCTTGGTCTAGTTCTTTGTTGCTGGTGACCTAGTAATGAAGTTACCTTGCAGGTCAATTTCTCAAAAGACCTCACAAAGCAGGGCAACTGTGTTTCCCATCTGTCTGCCTGTGGGGCATGTATTCAATCCCCTTTCTAGACAGAGTGTTGCTTACTGGGATTCTCCTGAGCAGCTGCATTGTGTAGTTCCCTGATGAGGGACATCTGATGCAGCATGCCCTTTTCCAGTCCATCTCCCTGAACCATTGCCACCCAAACACTGATCTCATGACTTCTTTCTAGTACACTTGCCTTGTAAAGTTTAAATCCAAATTCCCTCTGCAGTTTATTTTAATTCACAGGACTCTCATACCATTCAGCTCTGCCCTAATCCCTTCACCTTTCTTTACACATTGGCTCTGACTTCCTTTTTCCCAATGTTTTCATAGGGGAAGCAAAATGGATAGGATATATAATTTAAATGCATGTTGGGTCAAGGATTGAGATACTTATTTTCTCTTCTTGCAGGTAGCATCGTATTTATGGTAGATTCTAGTAACATTCATTCTTTTTACTTTTGGTTAGAGCAAGCAGTTCATCACCCACCTTTCTTTTCCCTGCCCTCCAGGTAGATGATGCATGATTCTAGGATTCTCTTTCTTTCCTACCTAGTTATTCCCCTATGCAATCCATAAGTGGACCAGAGATGGATAATGGTTATGAAAAGCCATGCTTCTTCTGCCACTTCATTAAGAGTCCTTGGGAAATTGTCTGACCCTAGACTCTTTTAACATAGGAAATGTTTAATCTCAGATTGTCTTTGGTTTTGGGTTAGTGGACAAAACGAGTAAAATGGAAAACATCTGACAGGAACTCTACAACAAGGTTTTCTAGAGGGAGGGCAGTGGGGGTGGAGAGAGAGAGAGAGAGTGAGTGCGTGTGTTTGTGTGTGTGTGGGGGGGCGCTGGGATATAACTCAGTGAGAGAGCACTGGGTAGCCTGCTGGAGACAATGAGTGGATCCCAGTCACTTCAAATAAATAAATAAAAGTAAAACAGAAGGAGACAGAGGGGTTGGAGAGATAGCTCAGTTGGTAGAGTGCTTGCCTGGCAAGCACAAAGTCCTAGGTTCAATCCCCAACCCTGGGTGGGGGGGAGAAAGAGAGATGGAGGGTAGGGAGAAGACAGAAAAGACAATATGTTACTTGGGACCTGATTCCACAGAAGCTTTTTTTCTGTTGTATCACTTTTTACTCTTTCCATTCACAAAATTATGCAAATATTTCTCAGTGTCTTCTTCATTTTGATCAAACCTCATAACCTGATATAACACTACCTGTTGTCTATTCTCTCTATTCCTGCGAAGTCAGGTTAACTAGTTCCATGTGGCCCTTCCTCCCTGGTGTAACCCTGACACTCATTCTGTGCTCCATCTATTGCTCTCCACTCTATTTGACACATCACCTATAAGTCACCGTGTGATCTTTCTTGCCAAGGTTAGCATTGTTGGCCATCCACTACAAAGCACTAGGATAGCAGGCAAAGAACAAAGCCCCTATTTTCCTAATATTTCAAGTCTTAAATAAAATTTCTAATGTGGAATGTTCCATTATCCAGACCAAATGCATAGGATAAAATCTGTGGTATGTGAAAAATATCAACCTGTTTGTTGGGAGGTTAGTGTTGTTTTAAACTGACTGAGTTCTGCACAACATTGGGAAATTACCCAGTTCTTTGGCTTTTAGGTGATTTGTTTATAGTACAGTCTTTAGCAGTTCTAGGGTCTCATGAATCTATAAAGGTAAATGAAAGACTTTTAGTAACCTCAGTCATTTAGAATAGCTTTCAATCTGGAACCTGAGTAAGAGCAAGAATTTGGTAGCAAAAAGACAATTTTCCTAATGTAACAGTGATGGAGCTTCTGGAATGCTGAAGAGATACAGATTCAATTTTGACTGTAATTCTGTGGTTCTTAAATAGGAAGATAACTGTATACAAAGAAAAGCTTTTCTTTTTTGGTTTTATTATAATGCCAAGGAATTTTGGATGTAAGTTAAGGAGTATAGAATTAAGAGGAAAAGGAGATAGGAGAAAGAATATAAAAGAAATTTATTGTTGAATAATACTTGTTAATAATCTTCTAGGTAATTTTGATAGAATTTAATAGCTATTTCTTACAAAAAATTATAAAAATGAAAACAAATACAGGCCTTATTTAATATTGAATATTGGAATGAATATTTTTCTAACTAATAGTTAACATTTAATTTTTAAAAATAAACATAAAAGCATTTCCATTAAAAATCAGTAGATAAAAGAATCTTTGAGAAAATCTATTCAGCATGTACTTGGAACATAACTAAAAAGTAATAGGTTAAAGTAGATAAAAATTCTATTAGTTTGAGAGAAACTGAATACCTCTAATTAGAGGGAAAAGGTAACTAAATGACTTGAGTTTAGCAAAGTAAGCATTCTAAAGAGAAAATCACATGGAGGATTCCTTAATGACTAAATAGATAATATAGTAGCACTTTTGGTGACAACCTATTTGAACTACCTTAAGATAAATTTTAGAAGAATAAAAAAGTTGATATTCAGAGTCAAGAGAGTCTCTGAGATCCCTGCAGACTCTAAAGACTGTCATTTCTGTTTGTCACTTACAGGGCACCATACCACTGAGTGCATGGTATCCCAATTATATGTGCAGGTATGCACTGGCCAGCATGTATGTGTGTGCACATGTGGTTTGTTTTAGTCAGCATTTTTGCTGCTGCGACTAAAAGACCTGACCAGAAAAATTGTAGAGGAGGAAAGGTTTATTTAGGGGCTCAAGTTAACAGTTTCAGAAGAGGCAGGTTTCCATCCTTAGGGCTTGAGGTAAGGCAGGACATCTTGGCAGAAGAGTGTGACTGAAGGAAATAGCTCATATGATTATCAGAAAGCAGAAATGAGGCAAGGATCCCACTCTCCAGATACAAAATGTATACTCCCATAGCCATACCCCCAATGACCCACTTCCTCTAGCCATATCCCACCTGCCTCCGGTTACCAGTCAGTTAATCCCATCAGGGATTAATTAATCCCCAAAGGTGAAGGCTATAATCAAATCATTTCTCTGCCAAATCTTCTTACATGTTTCACATGTGAGCTTTTGAGGGACCCACATCTAAACCATAACATGATTCATAGACATCTTGAAAGTGAAAATGATTTTACAACTTTTGAGTACTTTATCTACTAATCTTTACTGAAGTCTCAATGGAAGTCTTTGGCAGATTTCAAAAAGGTTATAGTAGGGGAGAAAGAAAGACACATCTCTCACCAACTTGGGGTACAATTTTCAGTTATGGCTGCATC
This sequence comes from Sciurus carolinensis, assembly GCF_902686445.1. Taxonomy (NCBI): domain Eukaryota; kingdom Metazoa; phylum Chordata; class Mammalia; order Rodentia; family Sciuridae; genus Sciurus; species Sciurus carolinensis. The sequence continues at coordinate 88,942,928 of NC_062217.1, read as the reverse complement.
TCTTGGTTGTTCAGCACCTGGGTCAGACCTACTGTTGTTCCAGTTCCCTTAGGATGACACCAGTCCTTTGTCATCAAGAGCATCTCCTTCCTTTACCTTTTACCAAAATGTAAAAGGACATTTTGGCTTATGCTCTTGCTAATCTGGCTTACTTCATTGGTCCTTTTTTGACCTTTCAACTCTATTGTCATTGCATTTAACTTCCTCTATTTAAATATCTAGCAGGACACCTATTTCTTTCCCGGACACTGAAAATATACAAGCACATTATTGTTTTCCACTTTTGTTTATTTTTAAAATCCTATACAACAATGCCTGACACACAGTAAATAATTAGTACTGTTGATTAAATGCATTCTAAGACAGAGGCTAAGGAAAAAAGAAATACAGACTGATCAAATGATTTGCAGATATTCAATCAACAAAAGAAAATGAGAAGATCCACACTATATATGTAATTAAATTAGATCACATGCATTTTTTTTTTTAGTAATTAGAAAAGAGATTCAGAAGTGCCCCTTTCTCTGACCCAGTGCTAATTGGAAAAGCATCACAGAGGTATAGGTCAGGGATTTTTGGAAGAATGCATTTTCAATATAAGATGTTTAAAACAGTCAGCTTTGGGGCTGATAAGCAGTTAGCAAAATAGGAAATGAGATTTTGATGTGGGATTTTCTATTTCTTTCAGAGCTCTCTTGTGAACATAACATGTTATCTGAACAAATTTACAAGGGCACTAACAGTCTATATTTCAATCATCTTCTAAAAAATTATAACAAAAAATAGTTCTCTTGGCAGGAAAAAATTTTAAAAACTTGGTCAAAAGGAATGTCTTCACTCCACCCACTTCCCTTTCCATGAAACCAAGGTAAATGCTTCACTGCAACTGAGATAAGAGTCTGTGCATATATGAAGACAATGCAAATTGCACGTTAATATGCAAATTGATTTTCAACCTTTTTCTTACTAAAGAGAATAACTTTAACCTTTTATGGCAATCCATACCTTTATGTCATTACAAATAAAAATAGATGTAAGAACTCTGTTATACTGTGGATACTGCTTGTAGAGAAAGCAACTGTCTGAAAGTACCCAAAATACAGTGGAAGAGAAAGCTAATCTAATGCAGGCCCAATCCTGAGAAGATCTATAAAGACCACAACAGAAAACAAGGCCTTAACACACGTCGGAAATATCAAATTTCACAAATACCTACATCCATAGATTCACAATCTTACATCTCCTGAGGGGTTGTCATAAATAATGTTTACACAATTACATTCATTTCTTACCTGGGAAGCAAATGAGCAGGGTAGTCATAGTTAGTAACCTCAGAACAAGTGTCCTGGAGGATTGGAATCTAATTTTCCGAAGGACTGTTGGTTGTGTGTAAGGAGCATCTGCCCTACCGTGACCTAGACACTGAAGTCTAGGCACAATGACATCTGGACCTTGGCATTAGTGACTGGTCACATGAAACTCAACTTTGATCCCCGGGACTGACCAGCCCTTACCATGAATGCATTCAATGGCCAGGACTACTCTATTTGTTCAAAATTCCATTCAGATTTTTAGCTCTTATGTTTGTAGTTAACGAATGATAATAGAAAGAGGTGATCCACAGCAAGCACAGGAATCATCAGAAAACTGTGCCTCAACACAAAGGCAACATGGATCTATAAGATACCATGGATTCTGAAAGCAATTGTAGTTGTAAACCCCAGGTGCAATGCTTTCTGACTTAGGTATGAAATGATGATCTATGGATTCTAAGACGATTCAGAAAGTGAATTTCATTATTGAAGCAAGGAAAACTCTCGGACAACAGGAACTTAAACAGACAAGTTTACAAACCTTTGCCCGCTTCTTCTTGGTACCGTGGAGCGTTTTTGGCCCGTCCTCTGGTGGCACACCTGAAGGAGGTTCTGGTGACAAATATGGAAATTTACTTTGGCTCCTTAGAACAGTTTTAAAACGGGGTACTCTATCAGAATAGACAGGAGACCCTCTAATCACAATAGTTTTGTACGTTCCCAAATATACATTTACAAGAAGCCTAAATTTTAGAGGAATATTCACGTCAAAATTTATATTGTTGCACACCTGGCAAAAGCCCTGCCACTGACTTTCATTCCTGGGCCTTTATACTATTTGGAGACCCTGCCTCTCTACTGAGCCTTGCTGGCTTCAATTTCCCCGATGTAGTAACTGGGATTACACAAGTCTTCAATGTTCCTAGCACTCATCGACTTTGAACAAAATACTTCTCCTGTGTCAGGACTTCTCCAGACCACTTGGGAAGACAATGGCCATCACTGGATTCACCAGCCATAAGGTGTGCCGAAGATTCAACACCCAAGATGAGTGAGAAACCTCAGGAAGATGAATTGTTAAAATACCAACAGACACATGACAATTTACATTTTAACTCTTCCCTTTCTCAAAATAGATACATTTAAAGAAACCTGTTCATCAATATGATTTCCAGTTGATACTTTTACACAATTCTGTAAATGAAGACCGTGCCCCTTATATGAGATATGCTTTCATATCTCTTTTTGAAAAATGACTTCTCAAAGACACTGCCCCTTATATCTGACATGTTTTATCCCATTTGAAAAAATGACTTCACAAAAGTCTCTCTCTGCTGAATGAAGACTCTTTCCCTGTGCCTCTCTTTCTGTGGTTCTTTCTTGGGCTGCCAAAAGGTTTCAAGCTTCCTACCGATTTCGACTATAATGATGGAGAGAAATTGACCATGAATTGAAGGAGAAAGGCAGGTCTCTCCATGGATGCACACAAAGCTGATATCAGGATGTAAGAGCACATTGCTCTACAGTATGGCATGAGAATCATTTAGTCCATCATATTACATTTGTGTGTGCCTTCCTCTCTTTGCACTGCAAGTTCAGATGTAAACAGTTTCAGTGATGACTCCGGGAATCGTACAATACTTTCTCTTTAAAAGAACTTGTGTGCACTCATCAGATCAGGTATGCAATTGTAGAATGACAGCTCAGAAAATATTTTTCTCTATCCGTACCTTTGGGGGACACGGACACGCTGTCCATTCCTGATCCTCTGTTTGAGCCACATTGTCAATTCTTGATTCAGTCAAAGGTGAAGACACCGGAACCGCATCTACCAAATAAGGTATAAGAAGATTAATAGTGAGTTGTGGTGCTCGCAAGGAAAATGAAAATAAATTGGAGCAGATTTTCAGTATCACTGAACATGTCAGGTTCAAGAACATCGAGGCATTTACCAAAATAAATATTTTGTGTTCACGATAAACTGTGCAATGCCTTTGCTTTAAAAGGAGCCCAGTTGGACCTATGTGACTTTCCAAAGACTTTTCCTGAGATGACTGCTTATATAAAACTTAACTCTCAAAAGGAGAATGGAGCTCACTAAGAGGGTACACTAGTGGAAACCCAAGACACTAGCCTAACTAACAAACACTACCACACCAAAAATGCAAGATAGCTACCTTTAATAGAGCGGCCAATGTTCCTAGAATAGTATGCACCTCGTGCCCATGACTAACATGATGAAAACACAGACCAAAGGCCTGGTACTTCTGGGGAGGAGAAACATGAAACCGCAGTTATGAGATTCTACCAGTGCCCATTCCTCCAGGAAGATCAGGACCACTATCAACTCAATCTACTGAACACAAATACACCAAAGCAAGATGAAATGCTTTCTGTTTCTTCCTCAATACCCTCTTCAATTTGTCAAGAGATGTGCTCAGTTTGAAGGCAAGTCTAATGCTTCCTACTGATTAAACACCGGACAGAAATAGGATCCAGTGGCTCCTCATTGAGATTTCTCTATAGAGAGGTCCGTTGTCTTGCTACTCCTAATGTACTCTGGGAACAGGAGCATTGGAATCAGCTGAGAATATGTTAGAAATGTAGAAATCAAGACTTGCTGAATCGGAATGTGCTTTCTGGACATGGTCTCCAACAGATGATTCATTCAAGTGTTGGAGAGTGTAGTCTCTATGATTGTCTTCCACCTCCTCTACCTTAATGTACTACTTAAAAGATCACCTGCAGATAACGCTCGTTCGTTTTCCTCCGTGGGAAACTCTATAATGAGTAACTTTCCATATGACTTTGCCATCAAACTCTTGACTGTGACAATCCCTACAAAAACAAACTTTTTCTCTTTCCCTCTGTGATTTACTGACCCAGACAGTGCCAGCTCCTAAGTTCCATGCAATACACACAGGTTGACCATAGGGTCTTGAACTTAATTATGGTCAAACACCATTGCTCGTGTGTGAGCAGAATCAATTGATGATTTTCCAACCGTGACAAAGACAGAAAAAAGTACACAAAAATTTCCTCTACATCTCTAAATAATTTGGTCCTTGAGACTTTTAAGTTCAATGCTTTCTCAAAACTTAAATGTCTTGTTCTTCCCCTTTCCAATGCCTTCGATGTCCCACCCTCCACTGAACACACTGACTTTCTTCCCCAACATTATATTCTTGTACTCTGTGCCTTCTCTTCATCCCTTCTTTCTACTCTCCTCTTTCTTGTTCTCCAAAATCCTTTTCTTCTTAGCACCTCCTGGAGAACAACTGTTAAGATACATTCTTATAGCAATAACACTCATTCAACCTGATGGCTAAGACTACTGCTCTACAATTTATACCCCTAGATGATTTCAACTCAAGCCACTGTCACATGTCCATTTCATCAACAATTAGATCATACTACGGCACAGGTTTTCGTCGTGGCCCCACATAATAAGTGCTTATCGTATACTTCTTACCTTCTACACCTTCTTTGACCGTCTGCTCTCTCCTTGTTTACCATTATCAGAGGAACGCTGAAAAAAAGAGCATAAAGCTTTTTCACAGGACTCACAGAGGCACAAATATTTCTGAATCACCATTTAAAGAGACATACAATATATTTCTTTTGAAATCTGTGAGATGAACCTAAGCAAACTCCTACGGAAAACCAAAACATCTGACTCCGAACCTCCTCCATACACACCGCATTCTGGGGAACTCTTATTATCATATGGAAAGTGAGAGTTTCAGTCCAGGATGCAGCACAAGGAGTCATATTTACTGACAACCTAATAACTGATGTTCCTATTTCCACACGGTCCTCCCTTCAACAACCCTGACGCTCTTTGCATCTCTCACCCATAGAGGATAATTAATTCAAACTGATTTGGACACTGTCTTATGACAGTACCACCTATTATGCATTATTATACTTTGAAGACATTTTAATCAAAGAATGACTTTAGAATCCAAGTGAGATATGTAGTGTGACAAGTCGCATACTATGTTAGGCAGAAAGGGATCACTGGGCTGTGGGTTTCGTTTGATGCGCTAGTGTTTCGAAGCTCAAAACATCTTCTGTGAATCAGATGAACAAAATTCAAAGTGCTGCAAATATGTTAGTATATTCCCTTTATATGACTCTTCATACCCATGGGTTAGAGCGTGCAAGTATAAGCAATGAATAAAACTTAATGAAGTTGAATTGAGGAAGGAAACAGATGGCACAGAAGAAACACAGAACGTAGTGAGTGCTCCTGAATTTTGTGCAGCTGCACCATGGAGTAGTGCATAGAGTCATGGAAAGAACCCTATGGGGCAACTACAGAGAGCCAGTGAGCAAATGAATTTCAGGGATATTGCCTTTTAGAAAAAACCAAAGTATCAGTTGTGGAAATGGCCATGCACGACTTCCAGGAAAAAAAACGGGCTTAGTTGCAGAGGGAAACCTGCCCTCTCGGGGTGCTCACTGGGAGAATCCCAAAATTATCAAACAATCCCAACTCCACTGAAGTCCATCAGTTGCAGCAAGATGAGTCTTGGATTCTGCCTCAGATGTGCACATACGACAAGCACTGACATCCTTCCGAGCGGTTTCTCAAAGTGCAGGAATAGAAGACATCTTCTATTGATCATGCACTCCTTCCTGGGATTGCAGGAACCATGATTCTTTTTATTTGAATCTCCAAAGCCCAACTGTGACCAGAATTCACTGAGTCATGATGCACCAGAAAAGGAGGCAAGTATGTCCAAGAAATGAATGAAGACACAACTCCCCTCAGAACTCAGGACAGCTGAAGAAAGGGACAGCACTCAACGTTGGGAGAAAAAGGCCATGCACTTAATTTTCTCAGGGACTTAGATGGGTTGCAGACAGCCAATGGTGGTTGAGGAGGAATGCTGATGCTCAAAGCTATACACAGGTGACTATATCAACCAATGTATGAACTATCAAACACCATTCTCACAGGCAGATAGCAAAATTACATTCGCCACCCACGAAGATATGCCACAGATGACCCTGGAGATTCTGACAGATCCTGGAGGGGAAACCATTTTATAAAGGCTCCCCTCCTAGACTGACTCTCTGAAAAATCAGGAGCCCATGCATGTCGCACATCTAAAAAACGGAGAGGCCACCAGTCTTCAAGGGAATGGAAGTTGAAGAATGGTTTACTTCTAAGTAGTGGCAGCTGCTGCTGGTGATTGTCTCCACATAAAGACGTACTGATGGTGAGCAACCCTGAAATTTTCGTCATGCACATTTGACATTTTTTCCCTCGCATAAAACTCCTGCTCCTGGGACATCCAGCAGAGAAAGCAACTGTCTGAAAGTACCCAAAATACAGTGGAAGAGAAGCTAATCTAATGCAGGCCCAATCCTGAGAAGATCTATAAAGACCCACAACAGAAAACAAGGCCTTAACACTCGGAAATATCAAATTTCACAAATACCTACATCCATAGATTCACAATCTTACATCTCCTGAGGGTTGTCATAAATAATTTACACAATTACATTCATTTCTTACCTGGAAGCAAATGAGTAGGGTAGTCATAGTTAGTAACCTCAGAACAAGTGTCCTGGAGGATTGGAATCTAATTTTCCGAAGGAGTTGGTTGTGTGTAAGGAGCATCTGCCCTACCGTGACCTAGACACTGAAGTCTAGGCACAATGACATCTGTACCTTGGCATTAGTGACTGTCACATGAAACTCAACTTTGATCCCCCGGGACTGACCAGCCCTTACCATGAATGCATTCAATGGCCAGGACTACTCTATTGTTCAAAATTCCATTCAGATTTTTAGCTCTTATGTTTGTAGTTAACAGAATGATAATAGAAAGAGGTGATCCACAGCAAAGCACAGGAAATCATCAGAAAACTGTGCCTCAACACAAAGGCAACATGGATCTATAAGATACCATGGATTCTGAAAGCAATTGTAGTTGTAAACCCCAGGTGCAATGCTTTCTGACTTAGGTATGAAATGATGATCTATGAATTCTAAGACGATTCAGAAAGTGAATTTCTTATTATTGAAGCAAGGAAAACTCTCAGACAACAGGAACTTAAACAGACAGTTTACAAACCTTTGCCCGCTTCTTCTTGGTACCAGTGGAGCGTTTTTGGCCCGTCCTCTGGTGGCACACCTGAAGGAGGTTCTGGTGACAAATATGGAAATTTACTTTGGCTTTAGAACAGTTTTTAAAAGGGGTACTCTATCAGAATAGACAGGAGACCCTCTAATCACAATAGTTTTGTACGTTCCCAAATATACTTTACAAGAAGCCTAAATTTTAGAGGAATATTCACGTCAAAATTTATATTGTTGCATGGGGCTGGGCATAGACATGGGATTGGAGCGGGCTTGTGCACACTGGCAAAAGCCCTGCCACTGACTTTCATTCCTGGCCTTTTATATATTTGGAGACCCTGCCTCTCTACTGAGCCTATGCTGGCTTCAATTTCCCCGATGTAGTAACTGGGATTACACAAGTCTTCAATGTTCCTAGCATCATCGACTTTAACAAAATACTTCTCCTGTGTCAGGACTCTCCAGACCACTTGGGAAGACATGGCCATCACTGGATTCACCAGCCATAAGGTGTGCCGAAGATTCAAACCCAAGATGAGTGAGAAACCCTCAGGAATGAATTGTTAAAATACCACAGACACATGACAATTTACACTTTTAACTCTTCCCTTTCTCAAAATAGATACATTTAAAGAAACCCTGTTCATCAATATGATTTCCAAGTTGATTTTACACAATTCTGTAAATGAAGACGTGCCCCTTATAGAGTATGCTTTCATATCTCTTTTGAAAAATGACTTCTCAAAAGACACTGCCCCTTATATCTGACATGCTTTTTTATCCCATTTGAAAAAATGACTTCACAAAAGTCTCTCTCTGCTGAATGAAGACTCTTCCCTGTGCCTCTCTTTCTGTGGTTCTTTCTTTGGGCTGCCAAAAGGTTTCAAGCTTTCCTACCGATTTCGACCTATAATGATGGAGAGAAATCTGACCATGAATGAAGGAGAAAGGCAGGTCTCTCCATGGATGCACACAAAGCTGATATCAGGATGTAAGAGCACATTGCTCTACAGTATGGCATGAGAATCATTTATCCATCATATTACATTTGTGGCCTTCCTCTCTTTGCACTGCAAGTTCAATGAAACAGTTTCAGTTTCAGATGACTCCGGGAATCGTACAATACTTTTCTCTTTAAAAGAACTTGTGTGCACTCATCAGATCAGGTATGCAATTGTAGAATGACAGCCAGAAAAATATTTTTCTCTATCCGTACCTTGTGGGGACACGGACACGCTGCCATTCCTGTATCCTCTGTTTGAGCCACATTGTCAATTCTTGATTCAGTCAAAGGTGAAGACACCGGAACGCATCTACCAAATAAGGTATAAGAAGATTAATAGTGAGTTGTGGTGCTCGCAAGGAAAATGAAAATAAATTGGAGCAGATTTCAGTATCACTGAATGTCAGGTTCAAGAACATCGAGGCATTTACCAAAATAAATTTTGGTGTTCACGATAAACTGTGCAATGCCTTCTGCTTTAAAAGGAGCCCAGTTGGACCTATGTGACTTTCCAAAGAACTTTTCCTGAGATGACTGGCTTATATAAAACTTAACTCTCAAACAGGGAGAATGGAGCTCACTAGAGGGTACCTAGTGGAAACCCAAGACACTAGCCTAAACTAACAAACACTACCACACCAAAAATGCAAAGATAGCTACCTTTAATAGAGCGGGCCAATTTCCTAGAATAGTATGCACCTCGTGCCCATGACTAACATGATGAAACACACAGACCAAAGGTGGTACTTCTGGGGAGGAGAAACATGAAACCGCAGTTATGAGATTCTACCAGTGCCCATTCCTCCAGGAAGATCAGGACCACTATCAACTCAATCTCTACTGAACAAATACACCAAAGCAAGAGGAAATGCTTTCTGTTTCTTCCTCAATACCTCTTCAATTTGTCAAGAGATGTGCTCAGTTTGAAGGCAAGTCTAATGCTTCCTATGATTAAACACGGACAGAAATAGGATCCAGTGGCTCCTCATGAGATTTCTCTATAGAGAGGTCCGTTGTCTTGCTACTCTAAGGTACTCTGGGAACAGGAGCATTGGAATAGCTAGAAATGTTAGAAATGTAGAAATCAAGACTTGCTGAATCGGAATGTGCTTTCTGGACATGGTCTCCACAAGATGATTCATTCAAGTGTGGAGAGTTGTAGTCTCTATTGATTGTCTTCCACTCCTCTACCTTAATGTACTACTTAAAAGATCACCTGCAGATAACGCTCGTCGTTTTCCTCCGTGGGAACTATAATGAGTTAACTTTCCATATGACTTTGCCATCAAACTCTTGACTGTGACAATCCCTACAAAAACAAACTTTTTCTCTTTCCCTCTGTGATTACTGACCCAGACAGTGCCAGATCTCCTAAGTTCCATGCATCACACACAGGTTGACCATAGGGTCTTGAACTAATTATGGTCAACACACCATGCTCTGTGTGAGCAGAATCAATTGAATGATTTTCCAACCGTGACAAAGACAGAAAAAGTACACAAAAATTTCTCTACATCTCTAATAATTTTGGTCCTTGAGACTTTAAGTCAATGCTTTCTCAAAACTTAAATGTCTTGTTCTTCCCCTTTCCAATGATTGCTTCGATGTCCCCCTCCACTGAACACACTGACTTTCTTCCCCAACATTATTCTTGTACTCTGTGTGTCCTTCTCTTCATCCCTTCTTCACTCTCCTCTTTCTTGTTCTCCAAAATCCTTTTCTTCTTAGCACCTCCTGGAGAACAACTGTTAAGATACATTCTTATAGCAATAACACCTTCAACCTGATGGCTAAGACTACTGCTCTACAATTTATACCCCTAGATGATTTCAACTCAAGACCACTGCATGTCCATTTCATCAACAATTAGATCATACTACGGCACAGGTTTTCGTCGTGGCCCCACATAATAAGTGCTTCGTATATACTTCTTACCTTCTACACCTTCTGACGTCGCTCTCCTTGTTTACCATTATCAGAGGAACGCTGAAAAAAAGAGCATAAAGCTTTTTCACAGGACTCACAGAGGCACAAATATTTCTGAATCACCATTTAAAGAGACATACAAATATTTCTTTTGAAATCTGTGAGATGAACCTAAGCAACTCCTACGGAAAACCAAAACATCTGACATCCGAACTCCTCCATACACACCGCATTCTGGGGAACTTATTATCATATGGAAAGTGAGAGTTTCAGTCCAGGATGCAGCACAAGGAGTCATATTTACTGACAACCTAATAACTGATGTTCCTATTTCCACACGGTCCTCCCTTCAACAACCCTGACGCTCTTTGCATCTCTCACCCATAGAGGATAATTAATTCAAACTGATTTGGACACTTCTTATGACAGTACCACCTATTATGCTATTATACTTTGAAGACATTTTTAATCAAAGAATGACTTAGAATCCAAGTGAGATATGTAGTGTGACAAGTCGCAATTATGTTAGGCAGAAAGGGATCACTGTGGCTGTGGGTTTCGTTTGATGCGCTAGTGTTTCGAAGCTCAAACATCTTCTGTGAATCAGATGAACAAAATTCAAAGTGCTGCAAATATGTTAGTATATATTCCCTTTATATGACTCTTCATACCCATGGGTTAGAGCGTGCAAGTATAAGCAAGGAATAAAACTTAATGAGTTGAATTGAGGAAGGAAACAGATGGCACAGAAGACACACAGAACGTAGTGAGTGCTCCCTGAATTTTGTGCAGCTGCACCATGGAGTAGTGCATAGAGTCATGGAAAGAACCCTATGGGGCAACTACAGAGAGCCAGTGAGCAAATGAATTCAGGGATATTGCCTTTTAGAAAAACAAAGTATCAGTTTGTGGAAATGGCATGCACGACTTCCAGGAAAAAAACGGGCTTAGTTGCAGAGGGAAACCTGCCCTCTCGGGTGCTCACTGGGAGAATCCCAAAATTATCAAACAATCCCAACTCCACTGAAGTCCATCAGTTGCAAGATGAGTCTTGGATTCTGCCTCAGATGTGCACATACGACAAGCACTGACATCCTTCCGAGCGGTTTCTCAAAGTGCAGGAATAGAAGACATCTTTATGATCATGCACTCCTTCCTGGGATTGCAGGAACCATGATTCTTTTATTTGAATCTCCAAAGCCCAACTGTGACCAGAATTCACTGAGTCATGATGCATCCAGAAAAGGAGGCAAGTATGTCCAAGAAATGAATGAAGACACAACTCCCCTCAGAACTCAGGACAGCTGAAGAAAGGGACAGCACTCAACGTTGGGAGAAAAAGGCCATGCACTTAATTTTCTCAGGGTATACTTAGATGGGTTGCAGACAGCCAATGGTGGTTGAGGAGGAATGCTGATGCTCAAAGCTATACACAGGTGACTATATCAACCAATGTATGAACTATCAAACACCATTCTCACAGGCAGATAGCAAAATTACATTCGCACCCCACTGAAGATATGCCACAGATGACCCTGGAGATCTGACAGATCTGGAGGGGAAACCATTTTATAAAGGCTCCCCTCCTAAGACTGACTCTCTGAAAAATCAGGAGCCCATGCATGTCGCACATCTAAAAAACGGAGAGCCACCAGTCTTCAAGGGAATGGAAGTTGAAGAATGGTTTACTTCTAAGTAGTGGCAGCTGCTGCTGGTGATTGTCTCCACATAAAGACGTACTGATGGTGAGCAACCCTGAAATTTTCGTCATGCACATTTGACATTTTTTCCCTCGCATAAAACTCCTGCTCCTGGGACATCCAGCAGAGAAAGCAACTGTCTGAAAGTACCCAAAATACAGTGGAAGAGAAAGCTAATCTAATGCAGGCCCAATCCTGAGAAGAATAAAGACCACAACAGAAAACAAGGCCTTAACACACGTCGGAAATATCAAATTTCACAAATACCTACATCCATAGTTCACAATCTTACATCTCCTGAGGGGTTGTCATAAATAATGTTTACACAATTACATTCATTTCTTACCTGGGAAGCAAATGAGCAGGGTAGTCATAGTTAGTAACCTCAGAACAAGTGTCCGGAGGATTGGAATCTAATTTTCCGAAGGATGTTGTGTGGTAAGGAGCATTGCCCTACCGTGACCTAGACACTGAAGTCTAGCACAATGACATCTGTGACCTTGGCATTAGTGACTGGTCACATGAAACTCAACTTTGATCCCCCGGGAGGACCAGCCCTTACCATGAATGCATTCAATGGCCAGGACTACTCTATTTGTTCAAAATTCCATTCAGATTTTTAGCTCTTATGTTTGTAGTTAACAGAATGATAATAGAAAGAGGTGATCCACAGCAAGCACAGGAAATCATCAGAAACTGTGCCTCAACACAAAGGCAACATGGATCTATAAGATACCATGGATTCTGAAAGCAATTGTAGTTGTAAACCCCAGGTGCAATGCTTTCTGACTTAGGTATGAAATGATGATCTATGGATTCTAAGACGATTCAGAAAGTGAATTTCATTATTGAAGCAAGGAAAACTCTCGGACAACAGGAACTTAAACAGACAAGTTTACAAACCTTTGCCCGCTTCTTCTTGGTACCGTGGAGCGTTTTGGCCCGTCCTCTGGTGGCACACCTGAAGGAGGTTTGGTGACAAATATGGAAATTTACTTTGGCTCCTTAGAACAGTTTTAAAATGGGATACTCTATCAGAATAGACAGGAGACCCTCTAATCACAATAGTTTTGTACGTTCCCAAATATACATTTACAAGAAGCCTAAATTTTAGAGGAATATTCACGTCAAAATTTATATTGTTGCATGGGCTGGGCATAGACATGGGATTGGACGCAGGGCTTGTGCACACCTGGCAGAAGCCATGCACTGAGTTTCATTCCTAGGCCTTCTATAGTATTTGGAGACCCTGCCTGTGTTTGGAGCCTTTGCTGGCTTGAATTTCCCCACTGTAGTAACTGGGGTTGCAAAGTCTTCAATGTTCCTAGCACTCATTGACTCTAAATGAAATACTTCTCCTGAGTCAGGACTTCTCCAAACCACTTGGGAAGACAATGACCATCACTGCATCAGCAGCCATAAAGTTAGCAGAAGATTCAGCATCCAAGCTGAATGAAAAACCCTCAGAAATGAATTCTAATACTACACAAACACATGAAATTTACACATTTCACTCTTCCCTTTCTCAAAATAGGAATATTTTAACAATCCCTGTTCATCAATATGACTTTCCAAATTGATACTTTACACAACTTTGTAAATGAAGACCCCGCCCCTTGTATGTGATATGCTTTCATATCCCTTTTGAAAAATGACTTCTCAAAAGACCCTGCCCCTTATATCTGACATGCTTTTTTATCCCTTTTGAAAAATGACTTCTCAAAAGTCTCTCTCTGCTGAAATAAGACTCCTTCCCTGTGCCTGTCTCTCTGTGATTCTTTCTTTGGGCTGCCGTGAGTTTTCAAGCTTTCCTACTGATTTCCACTACAATGGAGACAAATGTGACATGAATGGAAGGAGAAAGGCAGGACTCTCATGGGTGCAAGCGAAGCTGATATCTGGATGTAAGAGCACATCATTCTACAGTATTGCATGAGATTCATTTCAACGATCATATTGCATTTCTGTGTGCCTTCCTCTCATTGCAATGCATTTTCAGATGCACAGTTTCAATGATGGCCCCAGTAATCATACAATTATTTCTTTTTAAAAGAACGTGTTTGCACTCATCAGCTTAGGTATGTAATTGTACAATGACAATTCAGAAAAATATTTGTCTTTGTCCATACCTTTGGGGGACATGGACACGCTGTCCATTCCTCTATCTCTGGGTTAGACAAGTTGTCAATTTTGATTCAGTCAAAGGAGAAGTCATCGGACCCAGATCTAAATAACAAATAAGAAGTTTAATAGTCATTTGTGGTATTCACAAGGAAAATGTAAATGAATTGATACAGATTTTCAGTATCACTGAAAATTTCAGGTTCAAGAACATCGAGGTTTACCAAAATAACTACTTTGGTGTTCAGTGATAAACTGTGCAATGCCTTCTGTTTCAAAAGGAGCCCAGTTTGACCTATGTGAGTTTCCAAAGACCTTTCCTGAGATGACTGTCTTCTGTAGAAGTTAAATCTCAAACTAGTCGCATGGAGCTCAGTAAGAATATACACTGAGCGGAAACCCAAGACCTAGCCTAAATAACTAACAGTACCAGACGAAAAATGCAAAGATATCTATCTTTATAGAACGGTCAATGTTCCTAGAATAATATGCACCTCATGTCAATGACTAACATCATGTCACACAAAGACCAAATGCCTGGTACATCTGAGGGGAGAAACGTGAAGCTGCAGTTATGAACTGCTACCAGTCCCCATTCTCCAGTAAGATCAGGATGAATACAAACTCAAGTCTCAAGTGAACACAAATACACAAAAGCAAGATAAAATTATTTCTGTTTTTCCTCAACACCCTCTTCAACTTGTCAAGAAACATGTTCAGATTGAAGGCAAGTCTAATGCTTCCCATTGATCAACATATGTCTGGAAGTAAGATCCAGTGGCTCCTACTGAGATTTCTCTTTACGGAATTGTATTATCTTGCTACTCCTAATGTTCCCTGGGAACATGAGCATTGGAATCAGCTGAGAATTTTAGAAGGGTAGAAACAAAGACTTGCTGAATCAGAATGTGCTTTCTTGAAAGATTACCCACAGACAACTCTGGTTCGTGTTCCTCCATGGGAAGCTCTATAAGGAGTTAACTTTCCAAAGGACTTTGTCATCAAACTCTGACTGTGACAATCCCTACAAAAACGATCTTTTTCTCTTTCCCTTTGTGATTTACTGACCCAGACAGTGCCAGATCTCATATGTTCAATGTGATACACACAGGTTGACCAAATGGGTTTGTATTTAATTATGGTCAACACACCATTGCTCTATGTGATCAGAATCAATTCAATGATTTTCCAAAGTATACAGAAATTTCCTCTACATCTCTAAATAGTTTTGTTCCTTGAAACTTGTAAATTCAATGCTTTCTCACATCTTAAATGTCCTGCTCTTCCTCTTTCCAATGATTGCCTTCTTGTCTGTCCCTCCACCCTAAACACTGACTATCTTTTCCAACATTAAATTTTTGTACCCGTGTACTTCTTTTCATCCCTGTTCTACTTTCCGCTTTCTTATTCTCCCAAATTCTTTTGTTCTCAGCAGCTCCTGGAGAACTACTGCTCAGATATATTCCTGTAACAGTAACCCCATTTAACATGTTGTTTAAAAAATACTGCTCTAAAATTTTATTCCTCTAGATCATTTCAACTCAAGACATTGTCATATGTCCATTTCATCAACAATTAGAATGTACTAGGTCACAGGTTTTAGTTGTGGACCCACATAATAAATGCTTATCATACATAATTCTTACCTTCTACACCTTCCTTTACCATCTGCTCTCTCCTTGTTTAGCAATATTAAAGGAATGCTGAAATAAAAAAATATGAAGCTTTTCACAGGACTCACAGAGACATAAATATTACTAAGTCACCATTGAAAGAGACATACAAAATATTTCTTTTGAAATCTGTGAGGAAACCTAAGCAAACTCCTATGGAAAACCAAAACATCTGAGATCCGAACATCCTCCATACACACTGGATTCT